>NW_028244462.1:0-3000 GCF_964263255.1 Lissotriton vulgaris | reverse complement strand
GCCAAAAAAATCCGCTGCGTGCGAATTTGCGGACTTTGCGGGAAATTCGCAAATCTCGCGGTTTGCGAATTTCCCAAAAATCCGCAAAATCCGCGAGCGTAACGGATTTTCCGCCCATGCTTACTCAAATCCAAATATCCAGCAGCATCCACAAAAAGTAATCCTTCCAGCTCCAGATCCAAATGAAAAGTGACCAGGAGATGGACAAAGCACTGGGAGGAGCCTGCTGAACAGGAACAGGAAGTGGAAGACTGTGGGGCACTTCCTTCCTCCCACCCCCCTCCCCCCTCCCCAAAATGGACTCCTCGCTAAAAAAGTGCAGGCAAATGTCAACCTAAGGAGTTATTCAGATACAAATCATCATTTCAAGAAGGTTTATGCTGCTTGCTGGTGGATTTCTTGTGCAGAATTGCAAATTTTATATTTTCGTTCGCCGCATCTCAAATCTCGCAATTGCGAAGTACCGCGAGACGTGATCTCGCCGTACTCGCGTTGACAAACTCTCGCTGGCAAGCCGCGATGACGTTGCGCGCTCGCCAATTCCCGCGGGATCACACAGCAAGATCCAAAATGGCGCAGGACTCGCAAACTATCGAGAAAAACAACCCGGCAAACGATGATAAATGCCGCGCGCCGCAAAAATTGTATCACCAACGCCGCGCGCCGCAAAAAAAATCCGCTGCGTGCGAATTTGCGGATTTTGCGGGAAATTCGCAAATCTCGCGGATTGCGAATTTCCCAAAAATCCGCAAAATCCGCGAGCGAAACGGATTTTCCGCCCATGCTTACGACTGTCACATGTGAGCGGCCTTGCGTTCTTTCACAGGGTGACTGGCTTCTATTTATGGGTGCGTTAAGTGGCGCTAACACCCCTGACCACCAAACCCCCTGAACATAAGACGCTCAGGCTGGTCATAAGAAATGGGGGCAGGGAAGGGTCATGCTGGGGTCAGTATTTGTGTGGCGAGGTCCTGGCCTCAGTCGGTCGTTGAAGAAACACAGAGATGGAGGGCAGCTGGCATTTGAGGATTTTAAAGGTTTAATAGAAGGCTGGCAAGGCTGGGGCAGAGTCATGCACAGACTGGCACTAACACCAGTTATTTATAGTGTATAGAAAACCATGCAGGCGGCATTAAATGCTGGTCAAACTTTGACCAAATGGCATGTTTGAATGAGAATGTGGCTTTTGCCGCGGAATTCCGCAGAAATACTTGTAATCACTTTTGTTGAGAAATTAGGCTCACTCTTTGCCTCCTCATCCTGCAGAAGCGTGACCCAGGCCCTTTGATCTTCACAGGGGGAGGGGAGACGGCGACGAAGAACCACTTGCGAGGGGTCCACCTAGAGTGAAAGATGCTCCTGCCGCTCTATCCTTTATTTTATTTTCATTTGCTTTATACAGGTTCCTGGGCAACAGGACACCTAGAAGTTTGAAACATATTCATTTGAGGACATGCCTGACCCCTGTCTTCTGGAGCATATTTCTTTTTAAGTGATTCTGCAAACAGGGAACATTTTGACATTTTTGATAATATTTCCCACCCACGGGGGGAGTTGCTTCCTGCTTTCCTAGAGTTGTTTCTGCTACTTTCACTCTTGCTCTGTGCGTGGGAGATGAGCAGGGCTCTGTCCTCCCGCCCCCAGCTCGCCAACTTTCCTGCTCTCTAATCTGTAGGAGGACAGAGCAAACTGTGTATTCCCCCCTCTGTCTTTCAAAGCGCGCTGGGTTGTTATTCAGAGCCCAATGTGGGTTTCCAGCTCATATCTGGAGGGTGGGCACTGCTGCGTTTCATGGGTATTTTTTTTTACATACTCCCCAGGGTATTAGAGGTAGTTTCAGAAGCTTCTGTTTTGAGGGGAGGGATGTTGGGGTCAGATCTCAGCCCAAAGCCCCAACCCCTCTTCATGACCTTGTGTCCTCATGCCTTGTAAACGCAATTGGCTTATGAACTGGTCCCTTTATAGACACATCTCCTATAAGATCCTCCCCTAAACCCCCTCCCCCATTGTGAAATGTATCTGCAAGTTGGCATGCCTGGGCAGTAATTTTGTGGCAGTCAATGGATCACTGCAAAAATGCAGCGTACAATTAATTCATTTTCTAGTCCGCTGCAGGCAGAAAGGGGATCCTGCAAAAACTGACATTTTGCACCTGATTCACATTTGCATACTACGGCTAAGAAAAATAAAATAATTGCCCACTCAAACAGAGCCACACACACACAGAGCCACACACACACAGCCAAACACACACACAGAGCCACACACGCGCACAGAGCCACACATACACATACACCGTTTAGGAGGCCAGCCAATGGAGAAGACGGGCGGGGCTTAACCCTCGTTAGTGAAGTACACTCTAAAACATAAAATCTCGCAAGATCCAATGCGCATGTGCGCAGTACGCCACAAGAGACCTAAAAAGGACTGACAACTCAAAGTGGCTGACAGTCTAAGCCAGATGGGTTGGCTTTGCCAATGTTTGTTTTTAAGCTGAGGTGCGCGAACTGATGTCCTGGCGTTTTAAGTCCACATGACGGTCACAGCCAGTGTTAAACTACCAGTACTTAGCATCGCATTTTCAAGGGGCCTAGTTCTACTGCACGCAGCGCAATGAGGAGACAATTAAACCAACAGCTTCTTCACCACTATGGTATAGTCCTAATATTTGTAAGAAATCTCTAGCCATTTAGATTAAATCAACAATTCAAACAACAGTGAAAGAAGGCAAAACATGAATGACTCAAATACAGTACCTTAAAATTTAATCTTTTATTATATAAATATCAGTGTATCCTTTACTGTAAGAATATAACATGTTTTAAGAGGATCTTTTTTGTACAAATTCACAAACAAGTACAATTCGCCTATAGGGATTTGATGTGGGGAACCTTTCAATGGTTTGGGCCTTTACGGTTTTCAAACACAAGGGGGGTAGATGTTACTTGAAAGTCCAGGTCACTCGTCCCTTTACCAAAATCAAAAAAAATCGCTATGTCT
>NW_028244461.1:0-96899 GCF_964263255.1 Lissotriton vulgaris | reverse complement strand
ACCTCCACAAAAAGGGAATCCGGTGCAAATGGAGTTTCCACAGGCATGGGGGTTCCCAATCACCCTAACCACTCCGAATATATGACGAAATCCCGCAATCCAAAATCCAGCATACCATGACTCCGCATTTATTACAACGCGGAGCCATTACTCCACAATACTATCACTCCTCAAACTTTTACCCCGCATATAACTTTACCACGCATGCCTTTACAACACAAAGGCATGTGTGGTGAAATTATATGCGGGGTAAACTTAGTAAATGTACTTATCACATATACATATATATATTACCTACTGGCGGTCGCCAGTAGGTAGTTATAGTAAGGATTGTTTTCCATAGGGAATCCGCAACATTCTATTGGGAATAACTTTGGCGCCGGTAGAGGAATCTGCCTGAAATTTTCCTCAAATTTGCCTCGCTGCCCTCCGCTCCCTCACTGAAAGTTTGGGGGGGATTGTTCAAGCGGGGGCCAAGATAAAAGGGGGGTCCCAAAACATGTTTTCCCAATGTTAATTTCCATAGGGCGGTTGGACTCACTTTTAGGCCGAACGGCTGAATGGATTTCCACCAAACTTGACAAAATTGTAGGGACTGGTAGCCCAATGTGCCTTTGCTATGTCTCAAGATATGTGCTCCAGTGGATTGTGAGTAATTTAGGTTAAAAAAAATATATATATCTATAAGCGAGCCCCGGTACGCGCACCGGGGCGCGCACCAGCGCGCTACGTGAGTTCGCGAGCGGAAAGCTGATTGACTCTCGGGTGTCTGTCAACATTCCAAGCAGTCCGGAGCGGCCGCCATCTTGTGTCTCGGTAGGATCGAGACACAAGAGGTGGCAAAAACAAAGGGGGAAATGAAAAAAAGGGGGCAGGATAGACCCCCCCTGACCCCCTAGGTTTTTTTTTTCGATTTTTGCGGGGGGAGCCCCCGGTACGCGCACCGAGGAGCGTACCGGGGAGTGTACCATGGGGGAAAAAGAATTACAGAATTTTTTTTTAAAGTAGCATTTTTTTATAAATTGGAGGTAGTTCGAAAAAGAACTGTTTTTTTTATTCTTTTTGTTGTTTTATTTTTTTTATTTTTTGGGGAATTTCTTTTACTTTTTTTGGCTTTTATGAACAATTTTATATATTTTTTGTTATTTTTATGGGGACAAACAAAAAACAGGGAATTGTAAACGGCTTAACTGGAGCAAAAAAAATCAGGAAAAAATTAAGGTTTTTTTGGGCAATTGTGGTTGTCACCAGCACGGTTGATGAGTTTAATGCTTTGCTCACCATAGGTAATTGTTTTTCCACAAAATATACAACTGATTTTGTATTGTCCAAACTGGGTTTGTATGTTTGGGGCCATCACCCTTGTCTCTGGACCCGATGGAGTGGGTTGCTTACTTTTGGAGGTGCTGGGTGAAGATTGGGGAGGGTTTCAGGTCATTTCTCGGACCTCTGCCGCAGCATAGTTGTTAGGGTGCCGGCGTTGCATGTGGCGAATCATGGTGTTATTGCCAAAAGAGTACTTTTTGTTAGGGTTCCCCCTGGAAAGTACAGTGCCACAGATTAGACAAGTAACCCTTGGCGCATTTACTTTCATGAGGTCCTTTAGGATTGAAAAAAACTCCCAGATAATGTGCTCTTTTGGCTTATATGGGGTAGCATCTTCAGGTAGGAACCTCCTCCTCTCCTCCTCCTCCTCCTCCCCCTCCTCCTCTTCTTCATCTCCACCACTGTGGTGTTGTGGCGGTCCTCTTGGTGGTGGTGGTGGTGGTGGTGGCTGAGATGCTCCTGCTGCTGCTGCTGCTACTGTAGCCATTTCTGAGTACAAATAGGTAGTAATAGCTCTGGAAACAGGTCTTCCTCACTCAAAGTACAAAATGAGCATTAGGAAAAAAGGTGGGGGCTTTCATCATTAGGAAAACAAAACTGTCCTGAACCAATGAAAGTGTTATTTTCAGGTCACATGACCAGGGCTTTCATCATTTGGAAACCAAAACTGTCCAGAACCAATAAAAAGTGTTATTTTTAGGTCACATGACCCAACGCGCTTACGCTACGCACCCTGGGGCGCGTAGCGTAAGCGCGTCAGATGCTTACCTAGCGCGATCATATGCGCTTGATTGCTTCCGGGTGCGCTTACGCCGTGTGTATCACGCGGACGCGGCTACGCGATACGTCACAATGATGTTTTCGTTCGCGGTAATAGCGCTAATGGGACGCTCACCGGTACGCACACGGGGGCACGCAGCAAGACTGCGCATACCGATGCGCTCACCGGTACGCACACCGGGAGCGCTCCAGGGCAAAAAAAAAAAAAAACATGAACAATATACATACAAATATAGTATTACATAAATATACAATATAGGATTCATTATAAAAAATATTACATTTCATAGCTACAGAAATTTGCTATTAAAAAACCTTTGAAATTCAATGAAAAAACATAGGTTTGAGGCCCTATATATAGTAAGGAATTAGCATTTAAAAAACCTATAAAATTCACTGAAAAAACCATAGGTTTCACACCAGTTATAGTTAGGAATTTGTATTTAAAAAACCTATTAAATTCACTGAAAAAAACATAGGTTTCACACCAGTTATAGTTAGCTGGATATTTTACTGACATAAAACCATTGAAATTCCCACGTTATAGTTAGTTGGACTTACTATAACTTGCGCGCCTGCAATGCACTGCTGATGACGTCACATATTACATCACTCATGACATGGTCAGTGACATCACTCATGACATCACTGATGACACCATCCAGTGAATGTGTGTCTTTCGGTAAAATAAATATGTTTTATATATGTATTTGTAAAAGTCGATGGAAGAATACATTTTTAAATAAGTGTCTAAATGGATGTTTTAAAAAAAAAATTGATTGGTTAACTGGCTTATTAAGTGTATCTTAGTGAATACATATATTAGCGAGTAATGTTTAAATATTTAAATATATGTATCAGTGTTTCACTTTGTGTATAAGTGGCTGCATGGGTTGGTGAGTAGCTACATGTGTGTGTGTATGGGTTATTCAATGTTTTTTTTAGTATCAGTATGAGTGTCTGTATGGTTTGGTGGGGGTATTACTTAGCACATAGATGCATTAATGACTGACTCACTGTCTGTATGTGTTTTGAAGACAGCATATGTGTTGGATTGTAAGGGTGGATGAGTGTGTATATGTGAGTGTTAGTGAGTGAATGACTGTCTCACTAGTGTCTTTATCAATAACTACATATGTTTTATTCTAGTATATGTGAGTATTTATGTATATAAGTGAGTATTTGTGAGAGTGAGAGCTTGTAAGAGTTCCTGTTTAAATAAGTATGTGTTTCTATAAGTGATTGTTTAAGAGAGTAAGTATGTGTAAGTTTCCTTAGAAGTAATGTGCTAGTGTGTGTATAGCTGTAAATGCAAATAAATGGATGTTCAATAGTTTATTTGCATGTGTGAGTATGTGTGTGAGTAACTTTTGGATGACTGTCGGTGTGTAACAGGATGTATAGGTGTATCAATACATATGATGAGTGAGTATATGTATGAGTGACTATATAGAACTGTTGGTGAATGAGTGGATGTGTATATAGATGGTGGAATTACTGAATTGGTTGTTGTAACTGGTATGGGTATCTCCATTTAAAAAAAAAATTAGTTTCTATTTTTGAATATGTGTTTCAAGGGTTACATTACACTGAAAGGAGGTCTGTCACTCTGTCACAAGGATGGTATCATCAGTGATGTCACTGACCATGTCATGAGTGATGTAATATGTGACGTCATCAGCAGTGCATTGCAGGCGCGCAAGTTATAGTGAGTCCAACTAACTATAACGTGGGAATTTCAATGGTTTTATGTCAGTAAAATTTCCAGCTAACTATAACTGGTGTGAAACCTATGGTTTTTTCAGTGAATTTAATAGGTTTTTTAAATGCTAATTCCTAACTATAACTGGTGTGAAACCTATGTTTTTTTCAGTGAATTTCAAAGGTTTATTTAAATGCTAATTCCTAACTATAACTGGTGTGAAACCTTTGGTTTTTTTCAGTGAATTTCATAGGTTTTTTAATAGCAAATTTCTATACCTATGAAATGTAATATTTTTTACAATGAATCCTATAATGTATATTTATGTAATAGTATTTTTTTATGTATATTTTTCATGTTTTTTGGGGGGGGGTTTTGCCCTGGAGCGCTCCCGTTGCGCGTCCCGTTGAGCGCACCGGAAAGCGCAGTCTTGCAGGGCATCCCAGGGCGCGTACCGGTGAGCGTCCCGTTAGCGCTTTTTCCACGAACAAAAACATCATCGTGACGTATTGCGGTAGCCGCGTCCGTGTGATATGCATGGCGTAAACGCACCCGGAAGCACTCGAGCGCATACGATCGTGCAACGTAAGCATCCGATGCGCTTACGCGACGCGCCCCTGGGCGCACCCGGGGGCGCGTAGCGTAAGCGCGTCGGGTCATGTGACCTACAAATAACACTTTTTATTGGTGCAGGACAGTTTTGGTTTCCAAATGATGAAAGCCCTGGTCATGTGACCTGAAATTAACACTTTTCATTGGTTCAGGACAGTTTTTTTCTCCTAATGATGAAAGCCCCCACCTGTTTTCCTCATTCTCACTTTGTACTTTGAGTGAAGAAGACCTGTTGAAAGACCTCTCTGTACTTTTTTGGACTGAAAAATGGCTTCAGTAGCAGCAGCAGCAGGAGCATCTCAGCCACCACCACCACCACCAAGAGGACCACCACAACACCACACTGGTGGAGATGAAGAAGAGGAAGAGGAGGAGGAGGAAGAGGAGGGGAGGAGGACATTCCTGCCAGAAGGCAATACCCCATATAGGCCAAAGCCACACATTGTATGGGAGTTTTTTTCCATCCCAAGTGGCCAAAAAAAGGTGAATGCGCCAAAGGTGACTTGCCTAATCTGTCAAATGGAACTTTCAAGGGGGAACCCTAACAAAAAATACTCATTTGGCAATAAAACCATGATTCGCCACATGCAGCGCAAGCATCCCAACACCTATGCTGCGGCAGAGGTGAGAGAACTGGCCAGTAACCCTCCCCAATCTTCACCCAGCACCTCAAAAAAAAAGCAACCCACTCCATCGGGACCAGAGACAAGAGAGATGGTCCCAAACATTCAACCCCAGTTTGGGAAATACAAGATCACTTGTATTTTTTGTGGGAAAACCATCACCTATGGTGAGCAAAGCATAACGCTCATCAACCGTGCTGGTGGCAACCACAAATGCCCCAAAAATCCATACTTTTTTCCTGTTTTTTTTTTGCTCCAGTTGAGCCGTTTTTAATTCCTTGTTTTTTGTTTCTCCCCATAAAAATAACGAAACAAATATAAAATGCTTCATAAAAGCCAAAAAAAGTACAAAATGTTCAAAAAAAAATTAAAAAAATATAAAACAACAAAAAGAAGAAAAAAACAGTTATTTTCAGAACTACCTCCAATTTATAAAAAAAGGCTACATTTTTAAAAAACTCTGTCATTCTTTTTTCCCCATGGTACGCTCCCCGGTACGCTCCCCGGTGCGCGTACCGGGCGCTCCCCCCCGCGCAAATCGAAAAAAAAAATACTTTTTTTGCACCCGCGGGGCCCTTTTATGGCCCCCCATTAAACCCTGGGGGTCAGGGGGGGTCTACCCTGCCCCCTTTTGGTCATTTCCCCCTTTGTTTTTGCCACCTCTTGTGTCTCGATCCTACCGAGACACAAGATGGCGGCCGCTCTGGACTGTTTGGAATGTTTACAGACACCCGAGAGCCAATCAGGTTTCTGCGCGCGAACTCGCGTAGCACGCTGGTACGCGCCCCTGTGAGCGTACCGGGGCGCGCTTATAGATATATATATTTTTGAACCTAAATTACTCAAAATCCACTGGAGCACATATCTTGAGACATAGCAAAGGCACATCGGGCTACCAGTCCCTACAATTTTGCCAAGTTTAGTGGAAATCCATTCAGCCGTTCGGGCTAAAAGTGAGGTCGACCGCCCTATGGAAATTAACATGGGAAAAATACGTTTTGGGACCCCCCTTTTATCTCGGCCCCCGCTTGACGAATTCCCCCCGAACTTTCAGGGAAGGACCGGAGCTCAACGAGGCAAATTTGAGGAAATTTTCAAGCAGATTCCTTAACCGGCGCCAAAGGTATTCCCAATAGAATGTTGCGATTTCCCTATTGAAAATAATCCTAACTATAACTACCTACTGGCGACCACCAGTAGGTTATATATATATATATATATATATATATATATATATATATATATATATATATATATATATATATATATATATATATATATATATATATATATATATATATATATATATATATATATATATTTGATGAAGCCTAGCGCCTTCAACCCTCAGACCTTGTTGACTACAGGAATAGTTGGAGAATAATGTCCATAGTGGTAGAAGACTGAATTAAGATATCATCCACATTCTGGAAGGCAGTGACTGTCAGAGGGCTGATTCAGTTATTCATTCAACGATCAGCTTGTTTAGGTATTCTGTTGTCTCTACAAACATGGGAATTATCCCTTAGCATATACATCTATGCAATATGTATATACTTCATGCTAGCTAATCATTTCTTTCATGCGTATAAATCCCCCTCCTAATAAATATTATAGTTATTGTATATGGCATGTTTTGACGTTTTGTAATGTAATTGAAAATGACAGATATTCCAAATAATATTCCAAGCATAAAATATCTTAGTTCAGTTTACCCTTGATTTCCGTGGACTAATTCATAACAGAGACACATTGTATTTCAAACCATAAATTGAGTATTGCTGCAGAATCTCACATAAATAAAGATTGTAAGGGAACACAGATATCCTGATAAAACTGAATATCATTTATATTCATAGATTTTTTTTAAATCCCGGTGGGTCTCTCAGTCCCTGGCTCATCACTGCAAATTTCATTTTGAGAAGCAGGAGTGCATGTGAACTGACTGTCAAATGGCACTGGAAAAGGCTTTTCTTTCTGCATAGATGAATCATAACCTGAGTGAAAAAACACATATTTTTTTATTCTGTTGCAATTTTTGAAGGTATTTGTGGGCAGCACATGTACTAGCAATGTGTTTACTATGCATACTTCACCTATGCATCGATATGGGACTGAAGACCAGATCATGATTGGCAGATACAAATGAGGTGCAGATTATGCACAAGGAAACGAGTAGGCGTGCAATTCGGTCACAATTACATGTCTGTCCGGCTGAAATAATATGCGCTCTTTCCTCCCGTGATCTTTGAAAGGTTTCTACAGCCACAAATCGCAGGAGCAAAGATTTGCGAGTCGTACACCTACTGTAATCTATTTTTGGGTATTAGCTGCTACTGCCCCCTTTGCATTCTTGCGTGTACTTCTCCCCCACCCGCTCCCATAGCTCTCTTGCCTGTTGTTTCTCCTCCTCGCCCTTTGCGTTGCTTCCCCCAACTGTGCGTCTTCTCTAACCTGCTGTTTCTCCGCCAGATTCTCCATCCTCTGTGTTGTTGCTTCCACTCCCATGTTGCTTCCTCCCTCTTGTACACGCCATTGCTGATCCCCATCCTGGACCTCTGTGTTACCCCCCCCCCCCCCCCCCCCCAAACATGCTTTTAAAAAAAGATTTCACGCTACTTACTTTTTAAAAATGTATCAATCTAAATTGGTAAATAAAAAAATGCTTGCCTCATTTTGTATGCTTGCATGTGTGGTGTATGGGCCTATAAGCAACAACGTGCCCGTACATATCATAGCACCTGTTTTACTTTGTTCTTTTTGCCTTGCATCACAGCATCAGGGATGTTGTGCAGCAAGGCTAAAAGCCACTGCAAAGACCGAAGGTTCCAAAGGTGAAACTTATCGGCTTCTTTCTTTAAAAATGCTTTATTGACGTATTAGATGCATGAAAATACTGCAAAAGATGAAACGTAATAATCAGACATGTGTTTAAGATGGCTCCAATAACAATATGAGAGAAAACATATGAATGAACAATAGAGTAATTTAACTAAGAAAAGTTCAAACATGTTACATAAAATAAGAATACATAAGTACATTTTGCAAATTAACCATAGCATTTTATATATTTTATAAATAGAAAAAAGGAAGGGAAGAGAATAGAAGGAGAGAAAAAAGGGGAGAAAACAACCTGTAACTAATGTGTTAAGAAAAGAATGGCAAAAACAAGATGATAATAACTAATCAAAAAAGACTATGAGGAAAGCATAGATAATGGGTAAGCAAAAATAGAATGTAAAAAGGGAAATTCAGGGAGGTTTAGGGACGTCAGCAGCTCCAATATTAATAGTATCAAAGTTAGCTAAATATGAGGTCAAAGGAAGCCATAACAGATTCCTCTTAATGACAACTTGTAATGTAGGAGAGTAGGCAGTATCCAATCTATGGCTGAAACCTATTGGCTTTGACAGTGATTGTTTGAGTGGGTCATGTTTCGCTTTTTTACTGTTTACAACTTTCGGAACCCAAGGGTTACTAAAGACTTAATTTTATTGGAGATCCACTAAAAAGCACATACCCACAATTCTCAATTAGGAGATAGAGAGAGAGGTGCTAAGTAGAGACTTGAGGGAGAGAGAAAAAGGGTCCACCAGAGTTCAAACTGGAACTTGAGCTGCAACCAATCCAAATTACATACCTAGAAATATAGAAACACATCTCACTTAGTCACAAGTGGTGGTAGGCCGATTGGGCCTTGGAAACTTGTCAGGTCGCATCATTGAAATTACCAGTGCTTAATTTGTAAAAAAAATAATAATAATTGCCTGCGCTCATGCCAACTACTAACCACCACACTCCTAAAAGTATAACTATTCGGACTATTTCAGGCCCTCACAGCTATAAGAATGGCTTGGCGGCAGGTAATTGTCCTTTTTAATGTATAATTATATTGAATTAATAACTAATTGGTGTTGTGGTAAACACTAAATTAGCCAGACTACACCACCTTGTGGCCGACTATCACAAGTTCGGTATTGACAATTAAGCTCTGGTTTTGAGTACTGGAAATCCCTAGCTCAAATTACGCACCGCAGACAAATGGCATCCGTTACCAGTTTCATTACAGACAAGGGACATTGGGCCTAAATTAAGGACTCTCTGTGTAAATTATAGACGGGTAGTCATCATAGCTAGTGTTGGTACCCAAATCACATTGTGTGTTTATTATTTATCCACCAGCACTATTGCCTCCTGTGGCATTTAAAAAAATGTATTGACAAGATACTGTATGATTGCACAGATCATGTATTTTCCATTTTTTTCCCCATTTTCCACCATTTTAGGTTATCAACCAGTGAACGTGGTATGTAGAATTCACTTACCCTTTCAGTGTAGATAGCGTGACTTTGATCCTAAGGAAGTGCCCAGCTCTTTTTGACACTTATGGCACGAAACATGTCGATCACCCGAGAGCAGGGCACACACAACTAAATACATTGCCACTGGTCCTCTGCCCCTCTCGCCCTTTTTAAACTAGGCAGTTTACCTTCTTAATAAACTGATTGTTAGGACTAACTGACCTATTTTTTTGACTCACAACCCCTCACAATTACACACACTAGGCCCCTGACCCCATTGCACCCACCGGCAGGAACAAAAGATCCCTGATAAAGAGCCCCAGTCTGGGTGCCCGTCAGGTTTTGCGGCGCCGACCTTGACACCTTGCTAGCTGGGTGTGTGAGAGCCCTAGTTCCGACAAGGGGAATTCCAACCCTCTTTTTGCATACACATAAGTGGTCACAAGTAGCTCACTCAACTCTCCAGTATCTCCCCTGCTTTGGCTTGAATCACAGAGGAAGTTCGTACTCTTTTTGTTCACACCCAAATAAAGGTTACCAGCTCGATTGTGAATGGGCCCTACTGAACAAAATATTTTGTCACCTGAAGGGCTTTCTTTGGGCTTTTTGCATGTCTAAGAAGACCAGATTGGTATATTTATTTACAGCCGGATGGTTTACAAACTGTGAGATTACTGGATTTCTCATGATTTGCGAGGTTACAGCTTTTTCTATAAGCACACGCAATCAAAGCTTTTTCTTTTTTGTAAATTTTTGGCAACAACTTTTCCACATTTTTTAAAAACCATCTGCACCTAAGTAAGCATTAGCTCTAGGATATAACATTTGTTTGCACTGCTCTGTCATTCCTGACTGACGAAAACACTTTGTTATTCAATTAATCAGCTGCCAGCTTCTCCATTAATCTCAACTGCTTTCTTATTGTTTTAGAACTGTAGAGCTGCAACCAGGCCACTACACCGATTTCCTGGAGGAACACCTGAAACAACTGATACTGCAATACAATTTTGAGCATGGGTGACTTCAATCTATTAGTCGTTACGTTTTTTTCTTATGGAACACAAGTTTATTGATTGAGGGTGCATCACACAATTCACTTTTATAACAAATGCTAAGATATTGAAGGTGGTACAAAAGGGGGTGGTAAAGGACGGAGCATCTGAACCAATCAAACACTCACACCCAGTCAAAAGATCTGGGTTTAATCCATCACCGTTCTTTAGCCCACTCTGCCACCCCAGTTCAGACATGGCTATATGCAAATTAGTTTGACCCTGTGCCTCATGGGAACAGTCCAGCCCGAACTGCCCAGCCATGCCTTCCGTGGACCGGAAACAAGCTTCTGAGGACCGGTTTCTGGCATTCCAGCCGTCTTCAGCCTGGCTTGCTTGAATCCAGTGGCAAAGTGAGAAAGGGACTCACGTCTGAGCATACCCTGCCAAACTTATGGCGGCCAAAGTCGGACTGAAGACGGCTGGAATGCCAGAAACCGGTCCTCGGAAGCTTGTTCAGGGAACACTGTGTGCTCGCTATTTCAAAAGTTATTCTCGTTGTTAGGAGAGAACATTAACTCAACCAGGCTGGTAAAAAATTTGTCTGCAACAGTAGGTGAAAATTGGGCCATTTCCGAAAAAGTAGAAATAGTGCATATGTGCGAAGCATTGCCATCATCGGTGTCCAGATCAGCAATGGTCACGGAAGGTTGTACTTGTGTGCCGCTTTCATCTCGTACCTCACTGCCACCTAATCGTAATGGTGAGGACTCAACGAATGCCGTCACCAGAATGGGTAGCCGCTGGGGACAACACGTTGCATGAGCCGTTACCGAACCAAGCAAAGTATCGACATCCATAGGTACTGCTGATGGGAGTGTAAGACAGACGCCTAACATGCATTCTTCTCCGCAAAGCAGGCATCGTAGAACAGGTAAGATGCAATCTTGCCAGATTGGTCTGAATGAAAGAAACCAGGTAGTATTCAGATCTCTAAGCTGAGCCAAGCCGAGGACTTTAGTGATCCGTTCTCAGTATTGTGGTGTTAGGATCATGCCTTCCATTGTAGCCTGAGTTTTTTTCTGGGACTTGACTTGCCATATCGGAGCAGAAGGAACAAAAATAAGATTCCTGCCTCGAGTCCCAAGATGAGAGGCAGGCCGCCGAACACAGAATGTACGAATTCGGGAAGAACTGCTTCAAAGGGTGCTAATAGTCCCGAAAAAGTTGTCTTAAATACATGTGCGATGCCACTGGTATCTGACATGTTTAAGATTTGACTTAGCATTTCTACGAAATGTACGGGGCAATTTGTTGATAATAATGCATGTATCTCTGCTGCTGTCCTTGCAACTTGCAGATCATATGTTTCTCTAGACGAGGTTAAAGGCACAGTTGTTTGTAAAAGAATAGACTTCATTCTGCTTAAAGTATCAATTCGAATAGAAGAGATATTCAAATAAGGCCATATTGCCGCCTCCATGTCTGGTTTGCTGTTTGGATACAATACTTGCATACAACAAGTGACCATGGAAGTAATGCTCACGTGATAGGCTTTTCCTGGCACCATGCCACAACAGCTGTGGTCACTTATTAGAACGTAGCTGCCGTTGGAAACCTGTCTGAAAAAAGGCTCTATCTGTGTAGAAGGGGTGCAGTGCAGGTGGCATGAAAGGTTATTTGATGAACCTTCGCAGGCTCCATGCAAGTTAATTCCTTGACACAGAAGTGTACCGCTTAGTGATTTTTTACAGTTGTTACCACTAAGATATGCCTCTTTCTTGCCCCCACTCCAACATCTATGTGTATAAGGCAAATTCCAGGTTGACTTGATGTGTCCTTTACCCAACCTTTCATACAGGCCTGCTGGAATATACTTTTGGCAGTATTGAAACTGAAAAGTTGTTATCGGGATCGTAATGGTGCCATGGATTATCCACTCAATGACCGGTCGTTCTGACATTGTCAATGGTAATTTTTTGAGTTTTTCAATGCTCAGCACCGTATAGTCTGCCCCTCTTTGTGCCAAAGAGATTTGTTTATCAGTAAGGTTAAAGATAGAAAATAATGACGTTGTGTTGATTAGACGCCATGGCACGTTGCCTGAACGCAAATTTTGTAACCTCCAGCATAACTGTTACAATAGAACGTAATTGGGACTGGCCATGTTGTAACATTAGCATATCCTGTTCTATTATATCAATAGCAGATGATACAATGCTGTCCAGTGAAGAAATTCTGGAGGGCAGAGTCGTTAACCCATTTTCCAAAACAGAAAGTGGTATTTCCAAATTAATACGTTCAATTTCTCGTATTTTTTCTGCAGTTTCCAATTGTGTTATTTTCCAAGCTTCATTGTAAGCTGCGTATATACCGGCATATATGAAATGCTTATGACGCTGTTTGCGATGTCCCAGTAAGAAATCTTGCAAGTCAGCACCTTCTTTAAGTAAAGTGTTGCTTAATTTTGGGTACTGTGGATTTCTGTAGCCATTCGAGGCTACACTGTATGTTGTTATTATCCCTGGATGTTGTCTCTGGGAATATCTTGGGTCTGGCCTGTTCTGTTTCAACCCCTGTATTTTGTTCAGGAATCTATCTTGACAGTTATTAGTGTCTGTAGGCCAGATCATCCATTTTTTCCAATCAGGATTAGTTCTGTTTTGTTTTAAAATATAGCACACGTCTAACCCCTCATCTGTAGTGTTGTTTCTATCAGGCATAGGCTTTGGTATAGATGGGTTGTTTAAATCTTTTATCTTGGCTAGACCAAGACAGGTTGTTTGTTGAATGGTGTCATTCAGGAACATTATTTGTTCTGGGATCATGCAGGCTCTGAATAATGATTCTAGTCTGTGTACCTGCCATTCTTTTGTACCCCAGACAGTTTTTGTCTCAATGTTGTTTTTCCAAAATTCAAAACCAAATGTAGACATTTTTTCATAAAATTTTTCAGAATAAATCAGTTTAGTGTTTGTCAACATGTTTTTCATTCGTGTCTTATTCATAATTTTAAAATAAAACGTTTCTGGATCAGTGATATTAAACCCTGAGAAGTATGGGAATTTCTCATAAAATGTTTTTGAACTTCCTTTTGGCGGAGTTGGACAATGTTCCCATTGATTATAACTGAAAACATTTCTAGGATTAGCAGATTTATGCACAGAATGATGCCCAAAATGATGAAAGCAATACATTTCTTCATAATTCGATGAACCTTGTAAATAATCATGTTCTGTATATTTTGCTGACATTTCTAAATCTGACACCATATTATTAATATTTTCAAAGTCTCAATCATCAGAGAAAGTACTAGGTGCTACAAAGTCACTTATAGAAATCTTGAACTGATGTGGATATTTCAAGAGTTCAACCGGGCCATAGATTTCGTAATCAGTATTGTCCCATGCTACACCACCAGGTATAGGAATGGCTGTGATGTTCACTGATGATAGTTATCTTTTTTCAATGTGAGAGGATCTGTGAGGTTTTAGAACCAAGTTGATGTTCTGACTTGCTGTGTCCATTTTACTGTATTTTCCATCAATCATTCTTCCCAAGCTTAAAACTAAGATGAGCCAGAGCAGGAGGAAAAGTACACCTAACACAATCCACAGTTCAATCCACGGTGAAATCAAATATATTTCTCCAAGTGGATGAAAGAGTTCTGTAGTTTTGTCTTTGAAAGTTTTGTTTGCTGGCTTGTTTCCATTTTCACTTGGATCATCAGAAAAGTCATCAACGTTGATAAAGTAGCCAGATGCAGTTCTGTCAATTGTTTGAATGGCATCAGGATTTGTATTAATATTTGTATTTGCTTCTTCCTTTTTCATATTGGTATAGTCTGAGGCTACATCATTGTATACAGGTGTTTCTTGACGAACTGTTGCAATTGCCATGGCTTTGTTGCATAGTCCTTTTTTATTCACTGTAGGTTTATCAAATGTGATTAGTCTCTCTGTTTGACCTCTTAGAGTGTAGCAAGGTTTGGTCTTCTGCTACTTCTTGGGAGTCCACTGGGCCTACTACTTATTATTGTCCACATGGTTGTGGTTTTACCAGGTCGATTGATACAACTCGGTTCTCCTTTTTACCAGCAAGGGGCGGTAGTACTTCTGATCTTGTTCCACTGATAGCCAAATTCCTTCTTCACCGCGATCTTTTCTCTGACCAGATCCCCAATCTTTGGAATCCAGACAGGTCTAGCTGGGACAGGTAGTTTCTCTTCAGTGGCCGTTGGCTTTAGCTTTGTGTTACTTAGACTTCTTCTTGTTTCATTCAAGTCCTGTAAAACAGCCAAACGATCTTTGATATCAAAAGCTTTTTGTTCCACCACTGAAGTCTAACAATCGAGGTCTTCAATTATCATTCTAGTACCAAACAAAAGTTCATACGGAGCGATTCCACCCAGAGAATTTCTTGGCAGATTGTTAAGACTACATTGGACACTTATTAGATGTTTGATCCACCATTCACCTGAACCTAATACCCTCGCTGTTATAGATTGCTTTTTGTCACGGTTTTTTCTCTCCACTACCGCATTTCCCTCAGGATGGAATGGACTAGAGTACCACAATGCAATGCCTATGCTGGCCATGGCCTCCTTGTAAGCTCGAGAGCTAAACGCAGGACCCTGGTCAGAATGTAGCATGCCAATTGCGTAAGTGCAGATAAAGACTCGCACATCTTTTATAACAGTTCTGGCGTCAGCCGAGAGCTGGGGCCACATCCAAATGAATCTCGTCTTAATATTTATGGGATCACATTTGTCCGATCGGACGCCTGCGTGTAGATAGTCTAATGCTGTCTAATAGAGGTGTCTGGGCTGGTCTTACTGTGCTAGAGTCTGATATCTGGTCCGGTTCATAACTGCGATCTCTATTGCAGTCTTGACAATCCATTGCAAAGTTATAAACTTGCACGCTCATTCCCGGCCACCAGTATTTTGATTGCAATTCTATTAGAGATTTCAGGATCTCTTGGTGCCTCAGACCCATTCCCATGTGTGCTTTTTGAATCAAGTAAGCCCTCCGGTGCGTGTTTGGAATTACTCTATCCCCCACTCCAGGGAAATGAGCAAACGGAACGGAGTTCGCATCAATTATGTATGTATTTAAGGGAGGAGCTTCGCGCACAACCCAAGATGGCCGCGTGAGCACAGGGCTCCCGAGACCCTCGCAACCTCCTGCATATATATTGTGTCTTATCCTGACTTTCATATATGTCCCCATGAAGACGAACTGAAGATCGCGGCCTGCGCCTCCGTGATGCCCGGCTGTGGAGTTGGCATGGTGCCCGAGTTGTAGTTGAACAACATCGGCCTGAGGCGGCGGAGACGACCATTCCGGCTCACTTTCACTTTCGTTTTTCATTTGCTGGGAAGATCAAATACTGCGGTTTCAGCACTGCTGCCCGAGGGACCTCAGAGATCCCCATCTTTCTACTAAAGTCTACCGTTGCCGGGCATGGCCATCCACTCAGCCCCTTGATTGCGCTTCTATCCCCCCTCCCAAGTTCGCAATAATTTTCACTGTCTTCACGATGGCGGGGAAGCCAGAGGGGGACGAGCAGAGATCAAAGGCTACTCGACGGGGCAGCTAGACCCAAACTAACATTATGGACTGCTATGCCCAGGCTAAGGTATCACCTAGTGGACCGGGTAGGTCGCTGGAGGGAACGAGAGATCCACTGACCTCAGCGACGGAGCCTACCCTGCAAGACGTCATGGCCGCCATTGAGGGGGGGCAGATCGTCCCTCGGGGGACAAATGGAGACTCTTGCCCATAAACTTGATACGGTGGCGATTGATGTGAATCTGATCCGCACGGACCTAGCGAAAAACAACGAAAAGGTTAAATCGCTGGATATTAAGACTTCTAGCCTGACGGACGACGTCGTTGAGATGCAGACGGAGGTTCGCAACCTAAGGGCTTCCAATGACCTCCTTTCACGTCGACTGGAGGATTTTAAAGGAAGGTCTAGGCGGAATAACGTCCCTATTATAGGAGTTCCGGAGAAGGTTGAGGATTCAGCAACTGATCTTTTTGTGAAGAACCTGATCATGAATCACCTTGGAACCAAGGGATTGAGCAATTTTTTTACTGTAGAATGAGCTCACAGAGTTCCGGGTGGACAACCCAAGACGGGGGCCCCGCCGTGGCCTATAATAGCACGCATTTTCAATTTCCGCGACAGAGACGCTATCCTGCAGGCTTCGCGAGCAGGGGGTCCCATAAAGTTTGAGAACACTACCATCAGTTTTTAACCAGACTTTACACAAACCATGCAGAAATTGAGACTTGGTTTTCTTGGGGTGAAAAGGAGATTCCGAGAGATGGGCCTCAAATATGCCATGCTTTTTCCGGCTAAGTTGCGTATCGAACATGCAGAGCGGACTTATTTTTTCGACAGACCAGACGTTGTGTCCGACTGGCTTGATACTTTTCCAGCCCACCATCCACAGGACGGGCAGAGTGGTGGCGAGGAGGGCGAATCGATGGACCAGGAATAAGCCTTATCATTGACTGGTTCGTGGGGTATTCTGGAAGCTTCGAACTGTGGTGCACTAATTTGTGTAATGTAACATTGTGAGGCGCTTCGGGGGGTTGCGGGGCTTTTGGGGGGTCGTTTTCCTCCTCTGCTTTACTTTCTGTAGATTAGCTTAGATGTGGGGGTGACAGGCACACTGCAAGTTGGGGTGGCTTTCTAGTCTTATGCAGGGGTGCAGGGTGGGAGGTGTTGTAATGGGTTGTTTGGTGGGGTGGAGGGGGTTGTGTTGTTCTTTCAGTTTCATTTTCTGCAAGGCAATGTATTGCAAGACTTTCTGAGCGGAGCGCTGGGTTCCTCTTGGGGTTGGACCTTCTTTCTTGTGTGGGATGGGGGTAGGGGGTTGAGACTTCTGAGTTGGAATGGGAATGGGCTGGGGGATAGGATAAAGCATGGGGTGGTACTGCAGCAGTTAAAACGTCATTCCTCAGATGTGGTCCTACTACAGGAAACTCACTTGATAGGAAATACATGCTACGCTATGAATAGGAAGGGGTATCGTTGTCCGCTCATGCAGGGTTTTCCTCAGGTTCCCGAGGGGTGGGTATTCTAATTAAGAGTTCTCTCCCATTAGAGGCGGATGCAACGGTTCTCGATGATAGAGGGCGCTATGTTGTCCTTACTGGTCGTTGGGAGGGTAGGATCTTGTCCCTGGTATCTGTATATGTTCCTCCCGGTTTGTAGTCTACTACGTTTGCAGATCTGGGGCGGGTTCTCCTGGCTCTCCCCAAAGGGTCATTGATATTGGGTGGGGATTTTAATGCGGTTGTGTCTGGTACTTTTGATAGACATCCACCTAGAGACCTTAAGGGGGCGCAGAACTGGCTTTGTGGTCTCATCGATACCTTAGGCCTTGTAGACTGTTGGAGATTGTTGCATTCCACTCAGCGGTAATACACGTTCCACTCCGGTGCCCATGGTAGCCTTTCGAGGATTGATTACGTCCTGGTGCCTGTCGCACAGGCGACTTCTGTCGCTGAGGTCAAACATATGGCCCGAGGAATTTCTGATCACTCTCCTCTGTGGCTTCGAATTGAGTTTTCTTCGGGGACCGAGGGGCGGGTGGCCCCGATCAACCCTTGGTATCTCCGTAATCCTAAAACTCGTAACAATTTGATGAAGTCACTTGATCTATATTTTTCAGAAATGAGGGCTCTGTATCGTCAGCAGTTTCGCTTTGGGAGGCCTTTAAAACAGTTCTCAGGGGCCAAGCCCTGTCTTTGATTGCAGGCGTTAAAAAACTGAACAATGAGGCGGTGGTGAATATCAAAACTGAAATAGCAGACCTTGAGTTGGACCTGGAGCAGGAGGTAACCCGTGCGAAGACACATATGTTAAGATTACAACAGTCGGAATATATAGCTCTAGTTACAGATGCTGCTAAGGCCATGAGTCGAGAGCAACAGGGTCGTCTATATGATGTGGGAGATAAAGCAGGTAAATTGATAGCATGGTGGGACAAGAAGGACAGGGCTAGTCGGGTCGTGCCTGAGATTGAGAGGGTGAGTGGTATACGGGTCACAGACCCGGTAGAGATTGTTGAGTTCTTTGCTAATCACTTTTTTTATATTACTAATATAAAAAAAATTATGTATGTATTTCCGAGTGGATAGATTAGAGGTTACGCTGCATAATTGCCTTTCATTGAGGCTCTTACTGCTAGTAGCGTTTCTCCATCTATTTGTTTTTTAGAACGCTTTTTTGTAGCTACGGAAGCCGGTTGACCAGCTACCGCTGTGGCTCTGTTAGCCAATGAATTCCCTGCAACGTGAACGCCATCACGTTGAAGAATCTGCGTATGTATCGCACGAGTCTTTTGTCGTTCTTTCTGTAAATGAACTACCAGTTCCCATAGTTTTTTATGTTTTATTGTGCCACCTCTTTCATCTTTGTGACCATTTTCAATCCAGGTCTGCATGGAATTATTGTAATATTCGACGCAGTAATGCGAATCGCACACTATTAGTGTGGGGAATTCGCGATCTGCATTTTCAAGTGCCATCTTCAAAGTTCGTAGTTCAGCTCGCTGAGCTGTACAGTTTCCGATTGATTCAGTTTTAGTGACCATTGGTCTGAATTTACCTAAGCGTCAGCGACCTTTAACAATCGCACACGCTGAATTGTAAACTTTTTTATCCACAACGTAGTGTTGTGCAAATCTATCTGCGTTGATTACACAGGTGTACAGTTCCAGAGGTAGAATTTCGATCGACAGAGGATATTCTTGTTCGTATTCTAGATGTTCTAGCTTTTTCAATCTGGGATCAAATGCATGTATCACGTCAGTTGTATCAAGAGAATTAACCCATTGTATCCATTTTGGATCTAATGCCATAGCATTTGGAATGCTCGGTCTTGTCACTGCTTCAAGGGCTGATACTGCTGTTAAAACAGATATCCTCTTCCCATGAGCTAGGGCTTTTTCTTTTGTTACAGCCGTTTGAACCGCATTTAGAATTTTTTCAGTAGAACTGAATTTCATTTCAGCTTGTGTGTACAAGTGTGATTTGTAAGCTATTGGTACCGTTTCTCCCTCATTAGAGGTCAGGTATGTAAATCCGCATCTTCCTGGGATGACTCGGATTACAAGGTTGCGTTAGTTTTGGCGCGTTCGCAGTTTTGTTTTAGTTTACATGTCTGTTTGTAATGATCGTAAAATTTCTGTGTGTTTCTGAGTCCAATTAATTGGTTTGAAATCAGGTTTTATTAATTCGTAGAGTGGTTTAACCCTCTCTGCATAATTTAGAATGTAAGTTCTTCCGAAGTTCAGGAAACCTAGAATTGATTGTAAGTTTTTCTGCGTTTTTGGAGCTTGGAGTACTGCACACTTCTCTAAGAAGTTGTCAGCTAGGCTTTTGCCGTCACTTGATAATTCATATCCTAAAAATAGGACAGTCTGGTGGGCAATTCGTGACTTTTTAAAGTTAAATTTGTACCATTCAGATGCGAACCGAAGTATGATGGTGTTCACTCTTTTCAAGTGTGTCTCCAGGTCATTGTCTGTAAGATTGATGTCATCGACATAAGATAATGCCTCATCATCATATATTTGTAGTAATTCTGTTACCCTGGCTGAAAATAATCCTGGGCTATTCTTGAATCCCTGTGGGAGACGACAACATTGCTTTTGGGCCCCCATGCTGGAGAAAGCGGTCAAAAACCTGCTTTCTGGTGCAATGTTTTGACAGAAAAAAACATTTGAAATATCTAATGTTGTTTTATATTTTTTGCGCACAATATTATTCATTAGTGCTGTACTGTGTGAGTTTTGTACGGCAAATGTTTTGCAACAAGAGTTTAGGTGTCTGTAGTCGAAAACTAGACGATATGAATCGTCTGGCTTGGAGACAGGAAACAAAGGATTGTTCATTTGTGAGGTGCATGTTTCAATCACCCCCTGGTACTCAAGTTGATCTAAGATCTCCCTGACTTGTTTTTTAGCTTCTTGCTTAAAAGGATACTGCCTCTGTGCAGTAGGTTGATTTTTTAACTGGATTTTATGGTGAGGAGAATCCTCATCCCATCCTACATGATTTTTATATAATGCAGGGGCTTGGGCCACTGCCCATTTTCTTGCATATGTGTAGTTTTAGGTCTCGTAGCGATAACAGCGCGTAAGCGCTGTCTCACCAGAGATCTTTTGTTACTGACTGTGCTTCCCAGGAGACAGCACCTGGCCGCGTGCATCTCGCAAAAGGCGATCGGCGCAGGCCACGCGCGCGCGAACGCGCTCGCCGTGGCTGTCTCCTGGGAAGTGCAACAAACATACACAGGCATACCTCCCCCTGCACGCATGCGCACACACATACACATGCACACATACACGCACAGAGAGACATCCACCCCCCACCCCTCCGCCGTCGCACACACAGACACACACACACACATGCACACATACAGGCATCCCCCCCTTCCCCGCTCACCGGCATTCCGGACTTGTGCAGCCTCCGACCGCGGGGCTCTCCCTCGGGCATGGGAGCCCCGCGTCACCACTGCTCCTCCAGGCACTCCGTGGGCACGGGCTTCACAAAACGGAAGTCCCGCCCCACGATAGGTTTCGTTTTGCGCGCGCACTTCCACTGCCCAGAAACTGGAGCACGTTACGTGACCCGCGAGTATTGAGAAAAATTGAGAACACCTTCTCCGATCCCGCCCCAAGTATCTCTACTGCCAGTTCCCTTCACCCTTATTTTGATCTTGAAATGTTGACAAGTATGAGAAAGTGGCAAATCAGGAAGTACTTTCCCCACCTTACCTCCTTTAGCTGTTCGCTCTGCCGGCATTTGGCATCTTCTGTCGCACAAAAAGGGACGTCACCCAGAGTCTGAGACTAGAACACTGTTACGATATTGACAGGCGTTATTACCCAATTTACCAGAAAAGCTCATTTTCCATCACACAATTATTCTGCAGGCACGTCTTCCAGTGCTGACATGTTAGGGTTATATTAGCATTCCATGGGCAGATTTTTAAGACGGACATTACAGCAAAAAAAAAAAGGACTACCTTGGAAAGTAGAATGAGTCTAGCATTGTTGTGAGTCAGTACGTGGGAACGTAGACTAAAGTGTCCATTTACATACGTGCTCCTCAATGTGCAGTCAATGAGAGGGGTGATACACATTCCAAGATGGCTGGGTCGCTACACAATCCAACTTTGGCTAAGGCATCGGAAGGCGTGTAGGCTCTCTTCTACCGCTGGCTGCGCAGCAACTGGGACGTAACTGAAAGCAGGCGAGGCCCGGGATGTGTAAAGTATGTGCGTTCAGGTAAGTTTGGAAGTGGGTTTTCTATGATTCTTTATAGCTCGATGACGGGAGGGGATACTTGTTAGAGGGGCATTTGCTGGCGTTATCAGAAGGCGTCCGGGGCTGCTTAGAGAGGGCAAAGATGGTCCATCATTGGTGGTGGAGGATAAGCTGGCGAAGAGGGGTAATAAATACCGAACTGCAGGCAGCTATTTTTTCCCGGGCCGGCTACCTGATGCTCGTAAAGAACAGCGGGGAGAGCCCTCTACGTTTAGATGGTATATGAAATGGCCTAAACGAGGACCATCAGGAACGATCTTTGTATACTAGCCCTCCCGATGCTTGGAGGAGCTTTACACCATGCTGCTCGCTAATGTGGACACCCAAGGCTAGTCGGTGGGGCCCTCTGTAAGGTAGGCCTCGACTGCACATCAGGAGTGCATGGGCCCTGGGCCCTATGCATTCAATCAGCATTGCAGCCTTCCGATTTCAGTGCAAATTCGAGTATATGAGCCGTGCAGTGTCTAGGTCTGTGCGGGTGTTTGTTAGCAACAGCTAACCACTCACAAACAATGTTTATATACCAATTGTAAATTAAAAAAAAGTTATGCAAAGCATTTTCAGAGACAATGCCAGTAACTCAAACTTCAATGCTGCGAGACCTATTGCATTGCAAATGCTTGTTTATGAATTGTAATGTGATTTGAGAAGGCAAGCATAATAATTTCTTTGCCATTTGGTCACTCCCTAACAAACTCTGGTGGCCAGTCTTTCTCTGCTAGAAGGACCAGGGTCAGTGGACTCGATAATTCTCTCGCCTCGGTGCCCACTCTGATCAGCGATCACACTCGGCAACTCTGGGCATTAGCTTGCCTCATCTTCACTAACGGCCCCACCAGACCGCCGGGGATGCCTGGTCTCACCCTTAAGGGACCATCTCTCAGGGAAGCCAGGAAGGGTTTCGCAGCGGTCGAAGCGCCTTGGGACCCTCCGGGTAAGTAGTGCGCTATATAAATGCCTATACATACATACATACATACATACATACATATCATAACCGTTAGATAGGCTCTCCCAGAAGAGACCTTTTATTTTCCTAGTTGTGCCCCCTGTATACGTAATGTTATTTCATATTCTTTATGGGGCACGCTAACTCTGGTGTCTGCAGTTTCCACTTGAATGTATTCATTCGTGTCCACTGTCTCCAGATAATTCATCAGGATCTTGCGGGCTATGGTCACTTCTGCTGCGCTTTCTAGCATTGTTTGGGCCCACTCTCTGTTCTTGAGTTGTGTCCTCAGGATCCTCTGCATGTTTTACTTTAATACTGGCTACCTTCTTTTTGGGAAATTGTAATTTTTTACTTTGATGAGCAGGTTCTTTGTCTTTGGACTTGAAGCGCTCTTCTTTATGTTCTGACCGTCCTCTTCTTTCCGATTTCTGTGAGGAAGTCTGAAAAGATCGAGAGGGACGTGTATCAATATCTTGATATCTGTCAGGTTTTCTCAAATTATCCCTATTTCTAAGGTTATATCTTTTTTCAGAGGGCTCCCGTTGTGGAGACTTACCCCCCCCCCTCTTTCTGGAGATCTATCTCTTCATTGGGGAGACCTTCCTCTGGTCTGAAAATGTTTTTCTCTGGGAGTGGTTTGCTTATTACCCTCCCACTTCTTCTTTTGGGAATTGAGATTATTTTTAATGAAAGTCTTTTCAGGATTTTCAGTTAGTTGTGGTTTTAGTGGTTTCCCACCCAAACTATCTCTACCTAATTCTTCATAGGATTTTTCAATTATTCTGGCAAGTTCAAAAGGTTGGTCTGCTATATCTGTTTCTTTTAATTTCTGGCGGATTGCCATCGGATGCTGCTTCTCCTTTTATGTTGGCTAGTTATATAGCCGAGACTTGCTTAAAGTCTTTCCGTAGTTTCATACCTAGATTTAAAGCAGGCTCTGGACCGTATTCATTTTGAATCTGTCTTAGTACATCTGGTATAACCGCCATAGACGGAACACCATGTGTTTTTGTGTAGATTGAAGCAAAGACTGTTCCCCAAGTGTCACAGTCCTCCACATGTGGTGCAATCCCCATTGGTAGGCAGATGGTTAGACTTCTGTGTTTTTCGTGAGGGGTAGTATCAAGCAATACTGCCTCTATTTGAGTAATTTTTTGAGCTAACCAGAACGGAATTTGTTTCCGTTTTGCGGGTAATTAACCAATGACTGATTGTATGGTCTGTGGTGTAATTTTATTAGTGTTTCCCTGATGAGGGGTGTGCTGTGGAATTTTTATTGATGGTTGGACTGTTAAAGTCCGCATGACATATTGTACCAATTGTCTATATATTTTAATGAATTGTTTTAGCTAAATCTAAAAGTTCTCCGCTTGACATTTTTTCAATGTCAGGATGTGGTGTATTGCTGGCTAGAACTGGCCATGTGGCTCCTGGTCTACCTAGTGGACCGAGCCTGGTAACGTGAGTTTGATGTTTTAGGGCGCCATTGAACCAGAGCTCATGCTCTTGGTAAGTTAGTGGAATTTCAACTTCCTCGAAAGGAGGGTATTCTTCTGGAGGTTCCCCTGCTTTGTAGTAGTGGAACTCGGGTGTTACAGCATTTGCTGCTGGAAAAGTTATCCATGAATAGAGTACCTCTGTCTGCCGATATTCATGTGCCTCAACAACAAATATGACTGTACCACCACTTGATGATACTCCATTTTCTATAAGTTTTATAGTTACGGTTTTCCTTATATTTAATGGGATGAGTATTGCATCCGGTTGATTTTGTTGGAGACTTGTGTCTTCCGTCAAACGTTGAGCTGCTAGTCTAGCCCTCTCCCTTTCGTCGTCACTCTCTGACATTTTGCTGACAGAAAGTTTGCAGAGCAAGTTTCAAGGAAACAAACATTAGGTGCACAATATTTTGGAACACTGTATCCTTCAACGTTGACTAGGAATCTCTTACTACTAAGTTTTGGCAAATATTAACCTTTTACCCACTCCAGACGTCTATTTGGAGTTTTTACGGGAAAAGGGGTCTGTGTGAAAACCACAACTGAGTTACTCTAGTATCTAGCGTTAAATTATCGCCTTACCAAACGTTGGGCACCATGTAGTGTAGTTCCTACATTCCCAATAGGCTCTGCGCATTGGAATAACATAAACGATAGTTTAGACGTAGGACCGAGGTCGACTAGGTCTCTATTAAATATGTTAGACTTAATTGTGTGTGCCAGCTAGCTCAGAGGTCACTAGAAACTTTCTTGAGTAAACAAGAAAGTGTTTAGCTTTCCTGAATAGACAAGAATAGATTAGCTTCTGACAACTGCATAAACATGATGATGAGTCGGGTATGGCTCAAAATGCATTGGGTAAACATAGATTGACCTTTGAGGATGACTTACGCATGTGGAGAAATGTGGCTCAATGGTTAGAGCGGCAGACCCTGATGCAGAGGTCTAGCCCGGGACCAGGGATCAATTCCCGCCTCGGTGGATCTTGTGCTCAAAATTCCACGGACCAGATAATTCTCGCCTCGGTGCCTATTCTAATCATAGAGTCCCACTCTGCAACTCTGGGCAATAGCTTGCTTAATCTCCACAACGGCCCCCACAATGCTAAGGATGCCTGGCCTTCACCCTGGGGGTGCCCAGGAGTGGACGACTCACAGGGAAAGCCGAGACGGGTTCCACAGCGGTATTCATACAATCGCCTTGAGACCCTTCCGGGTGAGTAGTGCGCTATACAAGTATCAATTTACAATTTACATTTACGCACACTCCATGCTTCAGAATAAGGCCTGGATGGGCATTTCGCAAGCATTAAGGAAAAGGTGTATAAGTATCTCTCATGTGATTGGAGTAACTACAAAGATGCATTGAGAAGAAAAGGATTAAATGTGAAAAACTGAAAAAATGTATGGCACTTTTTTGACAAAAGTAAGCAACGCTGTGCACCCGGATTGGGGCGTCTGTTTGCCTCACTTCTTTGATATTTCTACAAGCACGTGTTTGGGCAGATCACGGATAACCGGGCTTGCACGCAAATGGATAAAATGTGAAAAAATACAGAGGATTTAAACTGGATGAACAGGTGTGCACTCTCACCCCCTTTTTTGAGGAGGACAATGGAACAGGTCAAGAGACTCTGGAATGAGGTGAAGCGCAAATCCAAGCAGAAACTCGGCAACAACCAGAAGGCAGCAATGCAGACTGGAGGGGGGAGTCCAGGCCACAGGAGGAGCTGGATGAGATGGAGGAAATGGTGTCCACAGTCATCAGTGTGGAGACAGTGGCAGGAGTTTGGTGCAACATGACCTAACACAACAGCAACAGGGTGAGTAACGACCAGGGACTGGGGAGATGGGGAGATGGGCACAATGGCACACATGCACAATTAAGTAAAGTACAGTGCAGACCCGCAATGACTCTGGAGCATGTCTCTAATCTCCTTGGCACACTGCAGCACATCTAGAAACAGCAAGTAGGCCCCCGTCAACTATGTGCCAGAGAGGGCCCTTCCCACACACCACCAATCTCACAACTAACCCATGCACATGTGTTAAACCCAGCAAAGTGACGTATCTGTGAGAAACACTGACAATGCAAGTGAGACTGCATGACGAATAGCATTGCTGCAGTCAATATATTATGAAATGGACCATATCCATAAAGGAGCAGGTCACACTCCACGTGCACAAACAACCCCAGACGTCAACAACACATCTGCTGATAAACCATGCCCCAGACTCACAACTCCCACCAAGAACCTAGTGTACTGTAACATCTCAGCACTGTATAAGCACAGAAGTCAAAGGCACACCCACATGAAAGGGATAAGGGGCAGCAAAATCAGAGCTGCAGGAGTGACTCTCCCAAAATGCAGCACACACACATAACAAGAAGAGCACATCAATATTGACAACGATGTGGTACAAACTGCAACTTGCCCACAACAGAACAGAGGACACAACTGGTGCCGCTTGTGTGTAGAAACTGGCCAATTACATTTGGCATAGCAAGGAAATGTGAGTTGACAAAGTACAAACACACACTGTGATGTTGTTGAAATGTCCACTGTCCCGCGTCAAATCGGCAGCACCTCCCAACAGTCACAATGCATGATGTCATGCAGTCTGTATGGAAAAATGTACAATGTGTCAACATACATTTTAACAAAATGTAAAACTGCATCTCCCCTTCACATTGCAAAGGGAAAATCAACTCCTCCTGCAGAGCAGACCGAAACTCTCTTCTCTGATGACGAAGAGGACCACACACCTTCGACACCGACGCCCTCTAGGAGTTCATTGACAGCCTCTGCTACCCACCTCCAGGAGCAGGGAAGCCCAGTTGCAACAAGGACACCCCACCCCCTGCACAGAACACACAGCAGGCAGCACCCACCACCACGGCTGCCTCCCAGGACCCCCACGAACAACACATGACCTTCCAACGCTGTGTATTGGGGTCCCAGGAGCAGATGGCTGAACAGGTCGGTGGGGTTTGACCGCATGGCAACCAAACTGGATGCCTTACGTGAGTGTCTAAGTCCCATTCCAGACCACTCACAGTCCCTAACGGACACAGTACACTCCATGCTCTCCAATGATCCATGGCTGACATCGCTGGAGTCCTCACTCTAAGACAACGACAACTGTCTAGTAAGAGTGGCTCCAGCAATGTCACCCGGGAGTTGGGACACATGCGGAGGATCATGGAGAACATGGAGCGGATACAAGCGGAAAGAGCGGCTGCCATGGCTGCACACCAGCGAGAGATAGCTGGGTTCTTCCATGCCCTACAGACCCTCCTCATGGCATTGCTGCAACAAGGCCTGGCGCTGATTAATGCTGCTGCTACCACTCCATCCACATCTCCGCCTCCTGAAGTGTCAGTGCCACACAGTGAGGCAGACATTCCACCTCCAGCCCCTGAGGTGTCACTGCCACACAGTTCTAGAGACAGAATACCACCACCCAAATGTGAGGCACATGAAACAGCAGAGGACAAATATGTGGATGAATCTGGCTTACTGGTAAGAAGAAAGCTGTAGCATTCATCTCCGCCATAAGGCCTGTTTCTGCTTGGTTCTGCCCTCCCCATCTTCACCTTCTACTGTCCCCCAATACACTCTGCGACACTCACCTTGGATCTCGACATGGACTGCCATATTCTGTTTGATTACTAATGACACAGCAATCAGACTGCGGACTGAACTCTTCCTCTTCCAATTAACTTGTCATTCCATAAAGGACTCTGATTGACCCTCCATGGGCCAACAATTTAAAGTGGAGTTTGCATGGCCTTGTACTGCTCCAACTACAACACTCCACTGAATGTGCATTAGACATTCATATTCACATAGATGTGTCATGTCTATGATCCTTCAAGTGTGGAAGTATGGATGAATGTAAGGTCAGTGATTCCAACTTACGTCAATGTTACTCATGTTGTGAGACTTGAGTCACAGGGTGCAACATTACCGATTGCGGTCTGGTGGCGCCGACACCACAACAGAGACACATGCATTAGTTACTTCTTTGTCCAGCCCTGGACAGAACCACACCCAGAGTCCTGTGGTCATTGTTCACACCCCTACGCTGGACTGGCACACACAAGGCCAGACCACTCAGCTTACGCTTACAGGGGGAGGGGGACAATGCTACATGTCCCAGGCCTTCCCTGTAGTGATCTGCTGATCACAGGTCTAGTTGTCAGCATGCCATAGCCACTCCCCCACAGCTGGTTCACACCCACACCACACCCATCCAGCACACGCGTCACAGGACTTGTGACCCTGCCAATAAAAAGTGCCGGACGCACGCTCGATGCCCATTTACTCTCTATCTAGGAGTATCCATGTGGTTATTATTCATGCATGAGGGCCTAGGGCCCTACCACATCACAGTCCCCACTGCCGAAGGTGACATGATGACGTCCGCACAACAAGACTCAATCATAAAGGGTCCATGACTTGTGTTGCACAGACTTGGTGGCACCGGATACATTGCGGCCGGCACAGGCCTACCGCCACGGGAAGGTGACTTTTGGTGCAATGAGGTAGGGGCACCTTAAGTGCTGAGCGGGTGTGCAGCCTGCGATGATGCCCCGTCCTGGTGGTCTGCACTGGTAAGAATATGTGTGAGCCCTGCTGGACCGCAGTGTAGGCCTGAGCCAGTGGGCAGCACGGGCCTACCACCACGTGGCATTGCCTCGCGGTTCACAGGTAAGGTAAAGTAATTTTTTATTATGCATGATTAATTAAAACCATTGCATACATTAAATGATCTTTAAAATCAAAACCACTACTACAAAAGAGTTAATAAGCGCCTTGAGACCTCACGGTGTTAAGTGTGCTCTATAAGAGCATCTGACTTGACTTGACTTGACTTAATCAGTTCTAAAATAATTCCCTATAAAAAAAGGGATTAACCAGTTTTAAGGTTATCCACATTGTAATTTACATAAAACTGTATAAAATGCTATCAATGTTTTAATCAAGTAAAAAATCTATCTCATGTACTTTGCATTATTAAGCAGTCAGTCCTTCAAATCTTTTTTCAAAGTTTTTATTCTGTGGGTTGTTGTTTTTCTCCATGGGATCCCCTTATAGCCCAAATTGTAGAGAGCTAGCGCGTTACCTTCAAGGATGCGTTTTTCAATCTCTGATCAGTGAGAGCAAGGATTTTTATGAGGCGGCAATACAACTGTACTGAGATTGGATTAAAGCAGTGGATTACGGCCTGCCTGCAAGACCTGATGCCATGCTGGTTAAAGGATGGTTTTAATAAAGTTTTGCTTATGTCTTTTAATTTGTCGCAAATACAAATGATGTGGATGAGGTCTCGACTCCACAGGCACAAAGCCTGCATAACTGATCTCCTCCTCTGCTTTCCCAAGGTGGTGAGAATGGGTTAATTGAACCAACTCCCAGGCGAAGTTTAAAAAAAAAATATTTAGTTGTTAACTTTATTCCGGCATTAAGGTGGGGTTGGGGTTTGCAGGCTTCATAATTGTTGCGCACTACCCAGCCATGTGCTCGCTTCGACAATGCTTCCTTATCCTCAATAATAGATTTGAGTCTTGTTGACTTTGTGACTAGTTTTTTTAAAATACAGTGAGCCGTCAGAGTATTCCAAAGATCTGTCAGACCTAGAGATTTGATGGAAGAAAAAAGGTATTTGTTAGCTCATGATTTCCTTGTACGTGTTAGTTCTACCCAGAGATGGTTATTTAGGGAACGAATCTCGGCAGCTCTGATTTTATGCCAGTATTTTGCATAGGCTCCCATTCTCTTTCTCGCCTGATTTTGTAGGCCAAATTCCAACCGTATTTGGGACGGAGAAACATATTTAGAGAGCTGAAATATCACTCGGAAGGAGGTTGTTATTATGCTATTTAAAGTTGCTGCATCTCTTCCTGTTATTGACTCACTCCCGTAGGTGATTGTGGGCTGTAATTTAGCCCGCAGGACTTTTAAGAAGGGGTCTAGTGACAAGTTGGGCATTTTCTTTTTCAGGGGTTTAAGTGCCAGGTAGGTCATTGCACCATTCCTTCGCAAGGATTCCAACTGCAGCTTTAAGAAATTGTTATGGTCTAAAAGTATGCCCAGGTACTTAAAAACTTGTTACTTGCTGTAGGCGTTTCCCGTCAAGGTACCTGCTGGGACTTGTCTTCTTGCGGAAGTTTACCATCCTGATTTTACTTTTTGCAAGGTTTATGTTGAGAAAAGTTACAGGTCACATCCAAGAGATGTTGAAGACCAATAGGGGTTCAGCTGATCAGGACTAGATCGTTCACATATAACAGATTTGTCAGTGTCGTGCCTCCTACCCTCGGTGCATGTGATTAACAACTGTCCAGTTCCCCCGGAAGGTCTGCTAGGAAAAGGTTAAATAACAGTGGGGCTAGGACGCACCCTTGTTTGAGTCCCTTAGTTGTGGGAATTCTGTTTGAGAGATGCGTCCCGTCACCTAGTTTTGTCCTGATCCACGTGTTGGGGAACAAGTGCCTAAGTTGATCTAAGAGAGAAGTTGGTATCCCCAGCTGGCCAGCTTATGCCAGAGCTTGGTGCGATCAACATGGTTGAACGCTCCTGTGTAATCTATGAAGCAGAGGTACAGGGGGTATTTACCCTCCTTTGCAGCATCCATAAGCATGGTCAAGGCCATGATATTAGTTGTTGTGCCTTGGCAGAATCCTGTTTGCAATATGGGAATGATTTTGTTTTCTGAGGCCCAATTGGCTATTTCTTTTAAGATGATCCCTGCATAGTATTTAGCCTCAGTGTCTATGAGGGCTATTAGCCGATAATTATCTGGGGTGGACCTCTCGCCATGTTTATATATTGGGCTGATAATTGAGCCTCTCCATGAGTCTGGAAGTGTAGGAGCTCTTAAATCAAATCTGGTATCAGTGCATTACTCCAGAATTCTGGATGTTGTTTAAACAGCATTGGTGGAACGCTGTTGGAGCCGGGGGCCCCTGCCCGTCTGCCTTTAGCTATTTGTTTCTTTATGGCCAATGCCGCGGGGCTATTGTACTCAACTGCTGCACTGGGCAAGCAATTTTGGCTTAGTAAGTCTTTCTCCCACTGTGTCGGCCAAGAACTGTTAGTATTCCCTTTGATGGGACAATCTTGGTTAGCTGCTTCGTTTCTATGACTGATATTACTAGTGCTGCTCTGGTGAATAGAGGTGTTTATTTTTTGATTCACGTCTTTGAAGTGATTAAATAGATGTTCATTCAAAACCGCTTCTGTGACGTTAGAATCAATGCCAGGATGGTTGGGCCTCTGTAATTTATTAACTGTTTGCCAAAATTTGGTGCTGTTTTTCAGTTTTGCATTGTGGAAAAGTTTCACCCATGTTTCATTATCTTTTGTTCTTTTGATTGCCCATCTCCTCTGTTTTAATGATTTCTTACCTTCGCGGAGGACGCTTTGGAGGCTCAAATTGTTTGGGAATTTGAGGAGTTGTTTTAATGTATGATTTATGAGTTGCTTCAATTTTTTAGACTCTTGGCTTTTTACCATTTTGGTAGGAATTTGTGAAGCATTCCGCTGTTGCGGGACTTGCCTGTGTAAAAATGTTTCCCCAAGCGATGTGACAAAATTGTTCCAGTACTACAAAGGCTGGCCTGTCAGTTCTCCACCTTGCTTGTACAGATCTTTGGCAATAGATGATATTCCCTCTATATTCGTGGAGTTACACCTTATTCTTTTAAGGTTGCTGGTTTTGTTTTGCACAATAGTTTTGCTGACGCGGAATATCTGACTTGAACTTGCTTTGAGGCTTAATTCTTGTGGCATGTGGTCACTTAGTTCGTTATTACCAATCTCAAAAGTGACTATGTAGTTGAACAGTGTTAAAGTTGTAAAAGTATAATATAAGTGAGACGATGCTATGTTAGAGTGATACGTGGCCGCTAGTGGGTTGTGGTCCTTGAATCGGCCATTTGCTGCTCTCATATTTAGGTACTCCAGTTCCCGAAGCAGGTGATTCACGCTTCGCACTGGCTTGATGGCCATAATTTGGGGTTGTATCAGAATTCCCCATGCGCCGGATAGATCCTGAATTAGGTTGTCTTCTTGATTGTTGCCTAGAAGGTGCATATTGAAATCTGCAGCAAAGATAATAGGATCCATTGCTTCCTCTTCCATTAGTCTCGCTAATTGCGTTGGCAACTCCTTTCCTGTTTTTTGCTTTTGCTTAGGGTGTACGTAGATGCTTATTATTATTACTTCCTGTGGGAGCTGGTTAATCTTAAGCTTTACTTTTATGGCCTGGATGCAACTTGGAGGTGATAAATAGGTTTTTATTAGGAAAGTCTTACCTATTTCTGTTATAGAGGTTAGGAGCAATAAGCCACCCGTGCGGTGGCAAAAAGCAGATCCCTTGGTTGCCGGAAGTAGGTGAGAGATGTAACCCTGCAGTTCAAAGGACTTATCTTCCCAGGTCTCCTGGAGCAGGATTATATCATAGATTTCAGGTTGGTTAAAAACTCTAGGTCATTTGTTTTGGAGGCTAAGCCGTTTATATTCCAGACACATATTGTAAGTCCGTCTCGCTCCGTTTGTGGTGGTAGTTTTACGGCCAGCTTTTGTCAATTTGTGAGTTCTGATGTAATTACGCGCTGCATGCTCGTCCAATTTTTATTTGCTGGAGGGTGTATTAGTGTGCATTTAGTCGCAGATGGTAGTAACTCAATTGACAGGTTTGCCTCGATCTTTGTGCCTGGAGTACTGCTCCTTGCTCTTTTCAGGACTGAGAGAGTCGTCAAGCTTGAGCTGTTTGCATCATTGTTTAAAAAAGGAGTTGGGCATAATGGTTTTGGTACTAGTTTCGGAATGATCCCCCAATTTTGGAGTTGATCACCTTCCTGTAAGATTCTGTCTATGATCTCTGAGCTCGCCCATCTGGTCCTGGTTACTTCTTAGTTTTGACCTCTACTGTTTGTGAAGAATTCAATTGACAGCAAGTCAGACGATGAATTGTCATTTAAAGGTGGAATGGCGTGTAGGAGCCGTAACACATTTTGTCTGTTTAATATGTCAATTCGGCCCCATGATTTATATTGAGGAAGTTAGATAATAGTGTCAGGTTCTTCTACTTTTGGCAATTTCAGATTATGAAGAATTGTTTTGTCACATTCAGTTGCGGTGTTTGCAGAAGACCCCTGATTTAGAGCATAGGTGCCAATACTGTTGTTGACTGAACGGGCAAAAATTTCCAAGGGAGATTCGTTAGCCGTGTTTATTTCCCGGTTAATGTTGTTATGAGGCGATATTAGTTGAACAGTTGGAGTCCATGTTATTTCCTGCTTGTTTGATACTCGCTCAAGGGATTGACTCAACCTTGAGCTCGGTTCATTTTGATTCTCCTGAGAGATTGAGCTCTGCATCCGCCTTATGGTTTGTGTCTTCTTGGTTGAAGTCTTACTTTTTGAAATTTTTTAAGTGATTCTTTGTTAGAATTGGTTTTTACCAAGTTACTGTCATTAGTAGAGGGGATTGATGTAAAGTTTCTATCGAATGAGTTCTTGGTTGCCTTGCAGAGTCTTGGTGCCACTGACTATGAGGCTTGGGTCTCTTTGGTTCTCAAGAAAAGCCTCTGAATTTGTATGCCGTATTTCCCTGTCTTCCGCTAGAGCTGGAGCTAGGGGGTTTGGTGTTCCTTCACTTGCGAGGTCAGGTGTAATCAGGGCGGCTGAACGTGGGACCTGGAAATGTGTTTTCTTTTTTCTTCCTTTCCTTTTTTGCTTACGCCCAGTTCTTACTGGGGAGGTGTCTTTTTCCAAAGGTTATAGCTTACTGTTTTGCGGGTGTCCACCGCCTTCAATTAAAGGTTCATTATTTAATGGTCGCGGCGTCTTGAGAGGTGAGGTCAATGCTGTTTCCCTCTCTAAGGAGTTGTTTTTTCCTTCAATTTTCTGGTTAGTGGCAGTTGTTTTCAGGACAGACAATAGATCACCTAGTATTGTCGGGAGGGTTAATAGCTTGTCCACTATTGGGGCACAGAAGCATTCTTGTTGCAATTGCTGCGTATTGAAGGCTGCGTCCTGCTCTCTCTTTATTAACCCATTCAAATCTGCTAACTTCCTGTCAATCCCAGAAATAAAGTCAGCTAGAGTTTGGAGAATTGTCAAATGGAGATCCAATTTGTGTGACTGGTATTGTAATACCGCAGTTGAATATTGCATTGTGCTTAGTATCGATTCCCAGATAACGTTTTAGTTTGGGTGTTTTTTTCTGAGGGAATGGTCTTTGAAGTTTTAGAGTCATGATTGTAAGAGGTGACTAATTCCTCCCACTCTTGGGAGGCTAGAAAAGTCATATCACCGACACGGCTAGTCAAGTCTCGTTGAATAGGAAGCTCGGTGAGCTGTGATGTACATTTTTCAAAGAGTGTGTCAGATGCTGAAATGGTCACAGGAGGTGTTGTTGATCCTGGATCAGTGATTGGTAAAAAATTAGGGAAATAGTACTTTGATAGTGGGGATGCTTGTTCATTTATTTTTTGCTCTGTTATACCCTGTTTTTCTGGCTGGGCTGCTTTGGGTGAGTGGCTATATTGATATTTTAAGGCAAGTCCCTTGTTTGAATCTGCTTGTTGTAAGCAAGTTTGGGTGTCTGTACTAAAAATATTCACCTCAAGTTGTGAGAGGGTTTGGTGATGCTTGGGGTTTGGTTAGGGAGAGGTCGCACACGACCAGTCCAACCATGGGAAATGAGGACACGGTCCCGATTTTACAAGAACTAAACCTTCCCCCTATATTCAATTTATCTGATAAAAGTTTAACAGAAGCGGAGACATCAATTTTGACAAAAGGACTAGCCTTTGTACCATCCAGACCCACAGACTACGTCAGAATGAAGTTAGAAGCCTTAGAATTCTGCCGCAAGATCAGGCTGAAAACATTTTTTTCGGGTACCATCGAAGACCACCAACTTGAAGTGTCAGGTCTAAAGAAAAAATCCACTTTTTGTCCAGCAGGGTCTAAAGTTCCAAAAGAAGTCATTACTTTTGAACGCTCAATTCTATCTGGGATTTCATCATTAGAGAAAAAAAGAAGCTATGTGAAATATAATTTACCCAAAATGGAAAAGGAAGCATTATTCGCATTAAAAAATGACAGATCAGTGGTCATAAAGCAAGCAGACAAAGGGGGCGCAGTGGTGGTCTGGGATATCAATAAATACAAAACAGAAGTCCACCGACAACTAAATAATGCCACTTGCTACAGACGTATCACAAAAAATCCCACAAATGAATTCCAGAATCAACTTTTCCAAATCATCCAAAAAGGATACGACCAAGGTTTTGTTGGTGCAAAGGAGTTGGCATTTCTGCAGAATAAAAATCCCAGAACCCCGGTATTCTATGTACTGCCCAAAATACATAAAGATGAAAACAACCCTCCGGGGCGTCCAATAGTGTCTGGGTGCGAATCCCTTTTCGAACCAGTGGCCAAGTACATTGACTTCTTTTTGAAACCATTCATTGAAATGGTTCCAGCTCATCTAAAGGATACCACTGCTTTCCTTCAAAAGATTGAGACAATACAATTCGATCAAGACCAACAACTAATGGCCACATTAGATGTTGTCTCACTCTATACCCAAATTCCCCAAGACCAAGCTTTAGAGACATTGACTTTCTTCTTGGACAAACGTGATAGACCGTTCCAAGTACCAACAGAATTTATAGTAGAACTGGCAACTTTGGCCCTACAAAAAAACTTCTTCACATTTGACTCCGAATTCTTTTTACAGATAAAAGGAGTAGCTATGGGGTGTCCATTTGCCCCGGAACTAGCGGTGATGTTTATGGGACTCTATGAACAAAAATTCATCTATAATGACAACCCTTTCAAAGAGCAGATTTCCCATTACATGAGATACATCGATGATGTATTCCTCATTTGGACTGGCAGCCCTGCGACCCTTAATGAGTTTGTCAACTGGTTGAATGCACAAAGTAACGACATAAAATTCAGTTGTACATCATCCAACACATCCATTACATTTTTGGATGTAAAAATAGAACCATCTGAAGGAGGTCTTGCAACCACCCTTTTTCGAAAAGCGACAGACAGAAATAAGGCATTGCTTTATTCAAGCAACCACCCACGCGGCCTGAGATAAAATCTACCCTTTGGCCAATTCCTCAGGATACGAAGGAATTGTTCACGTAAGGAGGACTACTTTGAACATGCCAACCAACTCAAAGATAGGCTTCTCCAACGAGGATACCCTAACAAACTATTAAAAAACTCATTGAAAAGGGCTTGGTGGACGCCACGCGAATCTCTTTTGCAGAAAAAGCCCAAAATGGAACAGAAACGAATAGTATGTGTATTGACGTTCTGCCCGGCTTCAAACCAATTGAAGAAATAATTACATCCAATTGGCACTTAGTGAAAGATTTACACGAGGACTTTAAAACACCACCCTTGTTTGCGCACAAAAAAGAAAAAAGTGTGGCCAACCATATTGTCAGAGCCGCTCTACCGATTGAGAAAGGCCCGACAGTGAGAAGTCTGTTCGGTTTTCCACCAATTACTGGACACCACAAATGTGGAACATGCATCTGCTGCGAAGAGACAATAGAAGAGTCAGTCTTCTCTTTCAATAACATCAATTGAAAACATGACACTTTTACTAATTGTAAGACTAAAAATGTTGTGTATGCTGTAATGTGCCCATGGCCGATGTTATACATAGGAAAAACAACTCAAGAAATCAGGCAACGTATCACCCAACATAAATCAAGGATACGTAGAGAAGTAGAAAATGCACCGCTAGTCAATCACTGGATAACTATGAAACATGACAAAACCAAGTTGAAGTGGACTGTAATATCTAAAATCGAATATGACCCGAGAGGCGGGAACATCGAAGCAAGATTAAATCAGAGGGAAGCTATGCTTATAATGAAATTTGACTCAGCAGTAACTGGACTCAATGAGTTGTCAGAAATTTACAAACCCAATACGTAAAAGGCTTCCCCAGCCAAAACTAATGGGACTACATCCCCCACAATCCTCTGATTTCTAGCCACACCCACAGCCAAGAAGAGGTAGTAGGCTCACTCAGCCACAACAGACCGAAGAGGAAGGAGTGAGAACGACGATCAGCGGCCCATTACCAAAGCGGAGTTTGACAAATGGTAAGAAATTGAATCGGGTGGGCCAACGAGCCCCTTGTCCACATTTTAGAATAGAACACGGGATGGCAAGCGCTAAACCCACGCTTCTCTCCCCGATTTTTTCAGATCGAGAATGACATACTTCTAAAAAGCCGGAATCACGGGACATTTTTCCCCGGCAGGAGCAGCGGTCGCATCTGAGAACCAACGCGGAGTTGTACTCTGCAGACGGTAAGCTTCCCACCGCATGGATGTACAAATCCTTTCTGATAATTCACAATCAAACGCCAGACAGCAAGCGCTTATTATCGCTTTGAATTTTTTCTGCAGATCTTAAAAACGATATTCAATCCAAAGCCCCCCACCTCTGCCTCTCCTAGCACAGGTAGGCGTACACACACAACCACGATTGAATCACGATAAGATGAGTGTGAGTTTATAAATGCAGTGCACTTATCGTTTGTCTTTCCTACTTGTTCCAGCACTCCCTCCAATCCAGTTTTCTGCATTCTGGAATACAATTGCCTGTTGGAACTATGACCCAACGCTAGAGGTAGGCTGAGGGTGGTTAGGTTGCGAACAAGGTGTTGAACCCTTAGATCACTAAAATCCTTTCCCTTTTAGTTATTGTGTGGTCCTGAAGAGAACCCTGCCAGTCACAGGGCTCGAAACGCGTCGACCGACCAGGTCCCAGGTCATTTCCCTGATTTCTCTGAAAAACCCTTGGGGAACACGTTTAAAGACTTCTTTGCCTCCCTTATAAATGTTACAATAGAGTTTGAGATAGGTTTAAGAACGGACTATTCATTTGGTGAACAAGAAGTTTATGTTGATACTGGGACCAGTTTGTATGTGTTGTATGAATGGAAGGCCATGAAAGAGTTGTATGTTAGTTGATGATTTATTGTACATACCCAATCGTTTGTGTACTTGTATTTTTGTTGTATATAAATGTACATAGAATGTTTTGTATTCCCGTGCACAAAATCAAAAATGATGCAGACCTAAAATAATAGGTAAAGAGAAAATATGGAAAATAAAAAAACTGCAATTTGTAAAGCAAGTGTTCATGTCATTGTCATGTATACTATATATTTCAACAGTTTGTGATAAATAAGGTTCTCAGCACTGGCAAGTGTAGTGTTTATTACGGTTTATATTGGCTCAGCCTTGCTGAGTTTAGGAGCCAAGACCCTTTTTGTTTCCTAAACTGGGGTTTGGTCTTGGCATTTTCTCCCTTGCTCGTGAGGTATTAAAGTAGATGTCTCTAATAGATCCTCAAGTCCTTCCTTGGACGTGTGTGAGGACAAGGGGAAGTTTTGAGCATTAGGTTCAATGCCTAAAGTATCCAGTAAAGTTTTTTGTGGGAGTGGTTTGGGAGTTAGTCATTTGAATGATGATGTTGTGTGGCTGATGAGCAAGTTGATGGTCTTGAAGGCCTTCTTGAACAGCTACTTGTATCAATTCACAGTTTTGCTGATGAAGGGACTTTTCCTCTTTGATGCTCCTATTGGTTTTTTCCGGAGGGTGTTCGTTAGAGTGAACTAGTGTGACTGTTTGTAAGGTCATTGTAGGTTGTAAGATTTGATTATTACCCCCTAGTTCCAAGGGCAGAAGAGGGGATTGCAGTCCTTCTATAATACCACTTTTGGAGAAAATTGCAGAGATGGGGTCTTTCAGGAAGAAAAATGTTGTATATATATTTTAGGTTGAAAGGTACACAGGTTTCTGCTTAGTGAGGTCCCTTCCTGTCTAATTAAGGCCTGATCTTCTGGAGCCTGATCGTCTGGCCCCTGTCTCATGTTGACTGTTTCAGTTGTTGCGGTTGAAGAGAGGTTACTCCTTTCCTGGCTAACAAAGTCATAATTGGTTGTAGCATTCCCATTGAAATATAAAGTGTTGTGGGGATTGGGGAGCTTTCTTGTCAATGGCTTTTCTTTTATCTCATCAAGTCTTTCTCATTTTATCTTGTGGTTGTCAGGTTCAGAATCAAATGAACTGGCGTCTCTTTGCGCGTTGTTGCTGTCATTTGTCCGCTTTGTTGCTTTGGTCTGTGATCTTGCTTTTGTTGGGGCCTTTCGCCCTACTCACTGATTATTGTCCTTGGTGATAATCAAATTGGATGTTAGAAATAAATTTGTCTACGTTTTATCAGTTGATCTCTATTGTATTTAGTAGTGCCTCAATTGCTCCTCAAAATGTACCACAGGGAGGCTTGGTTATATTGTCCCCACTAGCAGCACTCAGGTCTGTTTTCTTGATTATTTGTATTTATGGTTGAACCATGGGCAACTGAAAATTGTCTACAGATTAGAACACGTGGGGTCATGTGGGGTCTGTACCAGGAGAGTCTGGAGTTGTCACAATTTATCAGAGAAGCTCTGCCCCTTATTCCGCTGCTCTCTTTGGTCTCCTATCCGCTGCTCTCCTTCGACTCCTTGTACGCACACTTGGTTGACTGAGCGATTATGTTTGTTTGCAGTTTTTCAGGCAAGCAGGTCTCACTGGCAGCCCACAGGCTGCCCCCCAACTAGTTGGGTTGCCTCCGTAGGCTATCCGGGCACACATTCCGCAACCACCCCTGCTGGCGGTCGCTATGCTTCCCTTTGGTGTGTCCAGGTTGTGCCTTATGTTCTGTGCGCTTTTCCAGGAGCTGTAGCTAATTATCTAATTAATCGCTTCGTTGTTTTTTTTATTATGTCATGGTGCCTGGTGTCTGGAGTTTTTGTCTCTCTGTCTCTGACACCTTTGGATATTTGGTGGTTCCCTTGGAAGGTCCTTGGCGGCTGAGTTATCTTGGTATAGTAAATTAAGTAGTGTTGAATAAATTATGGTGCAGGGTATTCACTGTTAGTGAGGGGACAGAGGAGGATGTGGGGACAGAGGGAACAGGGTACTGGCTCAACTCTGCTCCAGTTTTGCGTCCTTTCCTCCTCCCTGCCTGCCTCACAGCGCCAGCCTCTCCGTCTGCCTCCTTCTAGTTTTCCCCAGCTTTTCCCCAGCTATCACAGTCTCACCTGGCTCATCGCACTCTCAGAACCTGGAGGACGGTGATCAGCTGGTTGAGCAGCATGGGGGAGTAAGGGAGCAGCGACTCGGTGATCCTTCCCAGCGCCGTGACCTTGGAGCCTTTGAGCATTGGAGCCTGTGCTGGCATTTGCCTCAGCCACCGGTCCTGCCTTAGCCTTAGCGGCCACCCCGGCACCCAGCCCCGCCAGTCCGGTGCTGCTAATCCCCGCCGATTCTGCGGCAACATGCAGCAACACGCAGACCTCCGGTTCCGTTTCCGATCAGGTCCAGAGCCGACCTCGTTCCTGAGGTTTGGGGTCTGAAGTGCCTTGAGGTGTTGAAGCCCACTGATGAGTGTGCACTGATATGATCTCTGCCATTGAGAAATCAAGAGCGAGAATCAAGTGTGTGACCTGCTGGCCCGTGGTGTGGGGCTGCATGATGTGGAGGCTGCCAAGGTTGCGGGCCCCGGGCTTGGAGCTTGCACCGGTATGTGGTGGGCCCTCTTGGAGACACGCCGATGGCGGAAGGTGAGCAGCGAGGCCTGGGTGCTCAGGGGCAGGCAACCACCGCTGGGCAGCGGGAGGGGCTGGGGTGCAGCAGCCTGTGTGCTCATGGAGGGCAAGCAATGACGGCGTGTACAATTGTATGCACTCTGCCAATCATAAATCTGGACTCTGCTTCAGATAAGGGACCTGGTGGACTAAAGTGTATACCCGCACGTGGCTGGAGACACACCGGTGACAGCAAGTGAGCAGTGAGGCCTGGCTCCTCAGTGTCGGCACTCGCTCTCCCTCTCTTCCTTTCACTGTCTCTCCAAGATGAATGAATGATTCTCCTTTTTCTGACCACACATAAATGTTAAGTGTTGTAATTGTGCGACATCAGACGAATAGTTTTGTTCATGATTTTGTAAAGTTGATGTAACACATCTTTTTCCGGGGGAGTGGGGGTTGGGGGGGATTTGAATGGTGCCCGGGGGGGGGGGAGGGGTAGGCCTGGGGCGGTGGTGGTGGGTGTTGTGGCCCTCTTGGGTGTCCGAGCTGCATGATCAGTGGCTCCAGGGCATCTGTTGTTCTTCAGGTGTGGCTCTGGGCTGGGCTCCCTTTTATGGTGCAGGTTGTCGTCTGACTTTACACCAGGTAAGAGCAGGTGTTAAATCCCTGCTGCTAATGCGCCTTATCGCATGTTTTGGGATCTTATCGCCAATCTGGCTGGTCATTGAGAATGTTGCAAAATGGTATTTTGGTGGCTTTTTGCACGGGAACGCCTACTCTGCATCTCATTAGCGTTAGTTGCCGGGGTCATCTGTGGTGATGTTTTTTGCGGCTGCTATTGCAGGAATACTGGTGATATCGGCTGTTACCACCAGCTTGTGACTATGGCGATAAGTTTATCGCCATTTTGGCTCGGATAAAGTGACGCTAACTGGGCGATAAGTCCTTGAGAATATGCCCCTATATTTGTTGTACATCCCATGTAATGCAAAGTGTTTGGGTGACTGGCTGGGTAACATCGATCCCCATGTGTTCACCACTTGGTTTTGTTCTGGGTTCTGTTAATCGGGTAATGGGTGGGATTGGGGAGGTAAATGTATTGCTGTGTCTGTTGCTGCGGTTCAAAGATTGGATGGGGGTGTAGTTTATGTATTACAACTGTTAAATGCACATTGGCATTGGTTCCAGACTGTGAGTGCCTCATTATATGGTTTGCGTTTGGCAATTTGTGCTTCATGCTGATGGAGGATGGTATGCAAGGTGACGCGAGGGTCCCTAGGAGCACCTCGTTGTTGAAGTTCCTCACCTCGAATGTCAGGGGTCTGAATGATTGCCGGAAGGTATGCAAAGTGGTGGCATACTTACAGCAGCACCTCATTGGTGTGGCTATACTGCAGAAAACACACCTACCGCCTGGAAGCAGATTATAAACAGCGTCACATACAGGGAGTCTGCAGTACATCCGGCTTCACCTCATATGCCAGGGGTGTACTGATATGGCTTCAGATGAGGTCCAGCAATAAAATCCAAGAACAGTGTGTGGAACCAAATGGAAGATATGTTGTGGCGCGCTGTAATAAGGATGATCTGGCGGTGCTATTGGTGAGGGTATATGGTCCCAATTTGGGTGATCATCAGTTTTACCACACGCAGCATGCTCTGCTGGCTCAGTAGGGAGATTTGTCCCAGATATGGGGTAGTGACTTCAATTGCGTTCTGTGTCTGGACCAGGATAGACCCAGGGAACTGATTCGGTGGCCCACAGCCTTGGCCCGTGCCCTTAAAAAGATTGCTGACCAGTGTGGCTTGCTGTATGTCTGGCTTTATAAGTTCCCCACAGGGACAGGATACACCAACTACTGGTGGTCTCTATCAACCAGTTGAGCAATAGCCTAGACAACCTGGCTATATGCCTAGATAGGGTTTTCCAATGGATGTGTGAATCTCGACTAAAACTGAACAGAGATAAATCGGAGATACTTCTCCTGGGTAACCCACACAAGCTCCCTACAACCCTCTCTTGGCCACCATGCATGGGATCGCCTCCAACCCCCAAAACCGAGGTCAAAAGTCTTGGCATTTGGCTGGACCAGGACCTCAACTTTAAGACTCAGGCCAGAAAAACTTCAGGCACCTGTTTTGGCCTCATCCGTATGTCCCGAAAGATCCTCCACCTGATCCCCTTCCAATCAAGGAAACTACTGATGCAGGCGCTGGTGAACTCCAGACTGGACTACAGCAGCGTCTTGTATCTGGGGGCTCCGGCATCAGTTGTTCACAGACTGCAGTGCGCCCAGAACGCGGCTGCCAGAATCCTAACTGGAACCAAAGCGAGATGCTCGGCCAAACCAGCTCTCAGAAGCCTTCACTGGCTCCCAGTGAAAGAACGAATTACCTTCAAGACCTTATGCATCTCCCACAAAATAATTCATGACAAAGGCCCCCCAATTCTGAGACCCCTGATGAAACCTCATCAGTCCAACGAACAATTAAGATCCGACTCTCTCGCCCTTGCCAGCCTTCCAAGAATAAGAAAGGCCAGATCCGTTGGCCGCTTGTTCTCTTACAACGCCCCAAAACTGTGGAACACCCTCCCACTTGCTATGAGGAGAGAACATAACCTCCTCACTTTTCGGAGACAATTAAAAACCTGGCTCGTTCCTTAACCTTCAATCTTCCTTTTCCTTCTTCTTCTCTGGATCTAAGGTCATGTCAGCGCTGGGATGCCCTAGGGTAGCTACGCGCTTTATAAATCCCAACTCAACTCAACTCAACTCAACATCCAATCGCGCATTAACTTTGATGTCTCAGAGTGTGGTGCCATAAGTACAGAGCTGTGAACACCTGCTATGCACTTACTCAGATAATGTGCCAGCATTGCTGGAGTTGGAACTACATTATCTACACCTCCTACGTTTACATGACGGTACCCACCTTCCTCTCTTATGGATGCAGTGTTCAGGGATTAGTTGACACAGGCCATAGTTGACTATTTCTTACTAACGATGTTTTCTCTTAAAACATTTGAAATGGTGTGTGAAGCCTTTAAAGTTTTTATACCAGGGAGTGACCATTTCAAAACATGCAGGAATGCATAGGTCGATGTGGGGTTGGCTGTTGCGTCTGGAGGTGGAGATTGCAGTTTTAGAGCAGAGGCACGGGGAGACAGCAGAGCAGGGTCTCCTGGGTGACATACAGGTCAAGATGGACGAATATCACGAAATGGCACAAACTGAAGTTAATCACTTAGAGAAATACGGAACCTTGAAGGTGCATGGCGAGGAAGAGTATCCAGGTACCACGCTGGTGGAGCTCCTGCGGTCTCTGGGTGCGGATTCCATAATCCTGGCAGCAAGGGATGAGCAAGGGTTGCCCCTGTGTATGGCAGTACAGGTATTGGAGAGGTTCCACCATTATTATTTGGACCTATATACTTGCAAGTCTCCCACAATGTCCAGGCAACAACAGAATATCGTGAACATATTACCATGAAGTGGTTCACAGGTGTGACATAGAGAACACCTCATGGCCCCGTTGTGCTCCGCTGAGATAGTGGCAGTACTGAAGAACATGTTGGGAGGGAAGTGTCTGGTACTTTCGGGCTGATGGTAGCCTTCTATAAAGCCTATCGGGATAGACTTATCCCTCATCTGGTCACCTTATATGAAGAGGTGGTGAAGGAGGGTTTGTGTGCCGCCCACAATGCCTGAGACTCTGCTGGTCACACTGTTGAATCCCAGTAAACCAGCGGATTGCTGCTCGACCTACAGACCGCTGTCATTATTGAATGTAGACACAAAACTTTTTGAGAAAATGCTAGCCAATCGGCTGAAATCAATGCCCCCCCGGGGAGATGTTGGTCCAGAGAAGGCTGGATTTATTCCCGGCTGATTCTTGTCATACTTGTCTTGTGGAGAAGCGTGGCTCAATTGTTGGAGTGGCTGACCCTGATGAAGAGGTCTGGCCTGGGACCAGGGTTCAATTCCCGCCTCAGCGTCTTTTGGACTCAATCTCCCTGGACCTTATAATTCTCGCCTCGTGCCTAGTCTAATCATGGGTCCCACTTTGTGACTCTGGGCAATAGCTTGCTTAATCTCCAAAACGGCCCCAGCAGCGCTTGGATGCCTGGCTTCACTTTGGGGGTGCCCAGGAGTGGACATCTCACAGGAAAGCCAGGAAGGGGTCCAGAGTGGTATGAATACAGCGCTACGAGACCTCTGGGTAGAAGGCGCTAAATAAATACAAAACACATTTACATTTACAATCATCGGCCACAATTCGGCGTGATCTCCCATGTAGACCTCAATGTGGGTGCTCTCAGCTTAGAAATACCCTTCTTATCCCAGGCCAAAAAGCCCTGTAAAGCACTGACCTCCTGTAATCTAGTGACATACCAAAGTGGGAGCTCTTTTGTAAGTTTATTCGACCAGCCTATGCCAAATGTGGTGCCCTGCCAAAGTTTTAGGACTGCTCTTGTTGGCAGGGATAATCCGGGGTCTAATTCATTCCATAGAGATAATTTAGGAGGCTGATGTTGCCCATGGCCCATCGTTCTAGTGCATATATCGGCTCTTTTTGAGATACAGGCATAATCAGGGGTCTATTTTACCCCCATATAAATACCTTTGTGGAAATTAGAAAAATTAATGTACATAAGCGGCGTTCATTTGCCTTTTTCCATTCCCCTCCCTGTGAATACCGTGAAACATTGACCGCATCATTCCGCCAGTAAAAGCCCGTGCCCATATGTACATGACAGCCATTTTAGGCACCATGGCCTTTTGCCCGCTCATTGGAATCCCCGGCTTCCCTCCTGCGAGTATTTGAACACCCCCCCCTCTCACATGCATAGACCATAAAACCCTCTCCCTCTGCGCGACCCTGCTCTGAAAAGCAACCCTCCTGCTTGACCCACGCAAACCCCCCCATTTCCTCTTGAAGAAGCATCCTTCGCCTCAGCTGACATAACCCCCCCCAGCTGTGTCTGACTGACCCCGCTCTCTCATGCACGGGTCATAAGACCTCTCTCTCTGTGCGACTCTGTCCTTGGGAGTCACGCTCGCGCCTGACCAACACCTCCTTTCCTTTTATGAATACCCCTCTGTTGGTAAACTCTCCCTCTGCACTTGATTGTCCACGCGGCATGAATACCTCTCCTTTGATGACCCCTTCCACCGAGTCCGATTGTCCACACAGGTCCGAGGCCATCGCCTAAGCCGAGAGATGCAGTTTATTGCACTCCATTGTATGGAGTCACTCCTCTTCAAAGGACCCACTATTGATCATGGCCTCTCCACCCCCTGGGGTACGATCAGGCGCACACATCCTAAGAATCGGCGGAACACCCAGCTGCGTGATTGCCCCCTCCTCTTATCGGCAGGTTAAGGGCCTCTATTGTGGATATATGTGGGGGTGGGATTGACACGAGGATTACGGGGATGTCTTTCCCTTGTTTCACAATGTCGTTATTGTAATAAGGAATGTTTTGTAATGTATAAAAGGCGATGTCTCAGAGAACTTGTTAGAGCACCTCCCGATGACACCTTGTTTCGTGTCTGAAATGACAGGCTCTCCTCATGAGAAATAAACTCTGTTCTTGTGCCCCTACTTCCAGCGCTCGTCTCTTTGTTTGGTAACTATTCAAAATGGGAACTAAGAGGCGCCTTGCGCCAGCAGCCTGGGCATCGGTTGTCATATGGGCTGACTTTTCCACAATTGGCGTCCCAACGCGGGGCCCATCAGCGACATAAGGTCCGGTAAGAGAGGTCCAGACGATGGGGTGAACATCTAAACGATCGGAGTATACCTGCCTTGAGAGGACCCTCGTCCGGCTGCTGATTGAATGAACTTCACTGATTCCGAACGGACCTCTCTCGAGTGACCCATTGTCCTGACTGGGATCCCACAGGACTGCTGCGGTAAAATCATGGAGTAAGAGAACGATCGGGCGCTGGAAGGAGGAAGGCGAAGAACTGCCCACACGGTCCGGTCCGGGTAAGGTCGCGTAAATGCGACAAATTGTGAAATGATTGTTTGATTTGGATAATACTAGTATTACTCTTTTGTTGGTTCCTCTGGAAGTTCACCGTCTGCAAACGGAGAAACAACAGGCTCTCCCTTTGCAAGCAGTGAAGGATAGGTAACGCAGACTTTTGTCCCCGTTGTAATCCGTCGTGCCTATCTTCCTCCCCCACTGTTTCCCGAACTGTTGTTCGTGGATTATTGTCTGGAGATTCTCTGTCTACAAACAGGGAAGAACAAGGTCTCTCTTTGCAGGTAGCGAAAAGGTAGGTAACGCAAACCTTTAACACGTCGTACTGTCATATGGTTATTTCGTTTCTATATATTGTGTTAAGTTAGCATGTGCTTATTAAATGTTTAAACGCCATATTTTCTTTCTGCTTTGGTTTGCACACGACACCTAATTGTTATTACAGCTTTTAACCTAGACGAAAGATGTGATTTATTTGAGAATAATATATTAATGTACTGGTATCAGTCGTGCCTGGAACACTTGGTACAACTGTCTGCACACTGAGAACTGCACACTCTAACACAAGGTTGCTGCAGGCCTGATCCTCGCACTACGTTAGTCATAACACAAATAATGTTTGTGCCAACTTTTGGCTTTACGTGAGTTCAAGATACAGTTACAGGGAATGAGAAGTTACACTTGATGCTGGACATGCTGAGAGCTGGTAGCTGTTGATGTGATCTCCTCCTACTGAGAATTCGAGGTATGGGTCCGCCCAGCTAAGAGCCCAGATGAGACCTTCTTAGATATAATATAATATGCTAATTAGGGTGCGCGAAATATAGGTGATACAGAATTCTATAGATTTTTGCATCATAATATGTTATCACAGTTTGCTTACTATGGATTAGTGACTATGCTGCTGACTCTGATTATTATAATATGTATGTTGATATTATACAAGATACTGCATTTGAGAATGCTGCATTGAAAAATAAACATTTCAAACTTGCACGTGTTTTCATTGCCTCCCAGTTTCGGTTTGGAATGATAATATAACGAAAGAGTGTTCATGTTTTCCACGATACCTGAGGTATTCTAAGTTCATGTTCTGGATTGTCTAAGACATTGGGAAGTATATACTACCGATGCGACACTGTAGCTAGCTAGGTAAGGGGATTTCTGAAACATAGGTGAGTTGTGGGTCACCTTGGCTCACCCAGGTTCTAGATCTCTGTGCACAGTTCTGTGAGAGAACGGAAACCCTGCGACATGGCGCCCATACGTTGGTTGGCCTTATAACATGACACTCGAGTAGTATATCATTCAAACCTTAACGCCTACATTCCCGTTTCCGGAAAACGGCAGTGTCGGAAAAACCTACCTATTTTTGAAATAGGTCCTTTTCAAGCTTGAATCTATCTAAAACGGTTTCTTTGAATTACTACCCAGTTGTGCTACAAAGTATAATTTGATTTTTCTCGTTCCTGTGCTAACATGGCTCAAGCCGTGGACATCCCGCAGCATAGTCGCATTGCGGTGCGTGACCATTTGCGGATGTATGATGTTCCTGTGGAAGGCTTGGCTGTAGTTCTGGTGGTGAGTGCGGAACATGCTTACCCGTACGAATTGTTTTATTCGTGGGTGACATTTCCGCCGGTGGACGCTAATTCTGGTGTGTTCCACACGTACACTGCTTCAGATGTACCGGCTGCGTACGCTCCGTACAGAGCACTGGAGGTTCCTATAGACGCTTGGCAGCATGGAGTTTGGTTTGGTGGCGCCCTACCGCACGCTTTAACCGCTCCGAGGTTAGGTCCTTTGTCCATTCCGGGCACTACTTGGCCTGCTTTGGCTGCATTTACTCCTCACCCTCAACGTGCCACTTGTAACGTGGCTGATCTGCGGCGGCTTCATGAAGTCGCGGTGGGAGTGATTAGAGCGCTTGTTCATTACATTGGCCGTAATGTTCAGGACGCGGCCCCTAGAGGCGCACAGCTTCGAGCAGAACATGCTGGTCTGAAAATCAACCCGGTCATGGTTAATTCCGTGATGGGTAAGAAGCCACAGGAAAAGGACAATTTTCCGTTCTGGCTTGCTGAGAAATTCGGCCAGCTGGAAGCTGTGTTTCCCAATACGAGTCCGGGTGATAAACACCGGATTCTTACACTAAGTTTGCCGAAAGATCTGGCTCCTGACCTTGCTGACTGTGAGACCTGGGGAAAAACTTTTGCAGCGGTCTATTCGAGGTGCTATGGCTCCCCGTCTGTGACCAATCTAGGTGGGGTCCTTAAACGTGTTCAGGACGAACATGGACCGGAGGCGGCTGTTGAATTGGGCATGCGCCTGTGTGGCTCCTTTGATGTGGTTTGCAATTTGATCCTTGCGAATGTCAAGGGGGATGCAGTGAACTTTCAAGTTGCTAACGCGTTGGCGTTGGTTCCCGAGGCCGACCGGCCCCGGCAGTTGGCAAAGTTTATTGTGACTACTTACAAAATGGTGGGTCGCAATGCAAAGGGGGTTAAATCTTTTCCTGACAAGGAAAAGAAACAGCCCCAGGGTCAGACATCGGAAACTGGTGGTCAACAAAAGTCCAAAAAGCAAAATTGGCCTAAAAAGCAGAATCAGGGTAAGCAACACCAACAACAAACACAGGTTTCTGCTCCTGCGTCTCCATTGCCTGCGCAGTCGGATCGTGTTTATGATTTGCGCGACCGCGCGATGATTAAATCGCCTGAGAGGTTTCAGGCTTCTGACCAACGCTCTCCTCGTTCCTTTCAGGACTCATCGGCTCCGTCAACCGGTGGTGGAGGGGGCGGCAGGGGTCGGGGTGGCCAGCAAGGACGTGGTCAGCCCCGCCCGCGTGCAAGTGGAGATCAGCAGGAAGGCTCTACGCCCAAGAGACCACAGTTTACCACGAAGAAAGTCGCTGCCCTGACCGCGCATCGTTATGCCGAAGATAGTGAGAAAGCGGCTTCGGAATCTGACGTGGGCTCTGACCTTGCTAGACAGCGCAGCAGAGATTACCATAGTGAGAGAGGCCCTCCGTCCACTGTTGAAGGTGACAGCGACTGACACTTTTGTTGTGATTGAAACAGCAGATACGCATGTTGCTCCCCATGAACGACTTTTTGAAATTGTCCTGTTAATTGAAGGTGACATGCAGCGAACTGTAAAAGGGGTATTTTGGGAAAATCTCCCGTCTACGTATGACATTTTGCTTTCGGAGGCTGACTGGCCCCCACCTTTTGTTCTCGCAGGAGGTAATCCTACCCAGCTTCGCACACACTGTGCCGAGGGTGGAGGGGCTGCAATTTGCAGAAGAGTGGGCTCTGGCGCTTGCGCCGGCTGTGTACCGCAATCAATGTGGCTGGGATAAATTGTCACCAAGCCATGAGATTCCTTTACGGTCACAGCCACAGCCTCAACCTCAATATCCCATACGGCGTGAAGTGAAAGCTTCAGTCGCAGCTATCCTTGAACAATTGGAATATCAAGGTGTAATTGAAACGTGTGTGTCACCGATGAATAACCCCCTTTTTACTGTGAACAAGCCGGACGGCTCATATCGTTTGGTTTTGGATTATAGGCATTTGAACTCGCATTGCCGTAACTGTGCAGTACAGAATACGCACGGCTCTGCGTTAGTGAATAGTCTTGAGCGTAAACGGTTCAAAACCACGCTTGACATTTCCAATGGTTTTTATGCACATAGATTAGACGGTCTAAGTTCCCAATGGACCAGTTTTACATGCGCCGGTGTGCAAAAAATGTTTAAACGACTCCCAATGGGCTACAAGAACAGTCCTGGAGTTTTTTCCGCACGCATAGTCTCTCTTTTGGAGAGCTTCGACCCAGTTGCTTGTTCGTATGTGGATGACATTTATCTCACAGACGACGATCTTTGGGAGCATCTGTGTCGAGTAAATAGCATAATTTGTAACTTTGCTGACATGGGTTACAAGTTTAACTTTGCAAAGTCGCACATTGCAGAGTACACGGTGTTGTTTCTAGGTTACGAGCTTAACCATGAAGGGAAGGGTTTAGCACCCCATTTCCTGGAGAAATGCGCACATTTGTGCTCTCCGACAACACTGAAAAAATTACAATCTCTTCTGGGCTTTCTGAATTTCGGGAGGACATACATTCCGGAATATGCCCAGCGTATCAAGCCTTTGTATGCTTTGATACAACCATCTTTTTCCAAATCATGCTGGCTGCCTGAGCATTCGGCCATTCTGCAGTCTTTGCAGGCTGATTTGCTCGCTTCTGAATACTTACAGACTCGTGATAACCGGACCAACCTGGTGATAAGAATTATCCCTGGGGCGGTGGGTTTCACGTACCTGACTTTTAATGAAGGAGATACAGTACCTATTGCTTACAAGTCACACTTGTACACTTCGGCTGAATTGCGTTTTTCCACTGTGGAGAAAGTTTTAACGGCTGTGCAGATGGCAATTCTTAAAGAACGTGCCCTGTCACAAGGAAAGCGCATGTTGGTTGTTACCTCGTGTCCTGCCTTAGAGGCGGTTACGAAAGCCAGTGTACCTAATTCCAAAGCTTTGCACCCTCGGTGGATTCAATGGGCTGCGTTCTTGACGTCCCAGGATGTCACGTTTATTTTTGACGCCACTTTACGGTCACAGGAGTATTTACAGTATGAATTTGTTCATCCTGCTCCATTAGCAATGCGGCCGTTGGAGGATTTCCATTGCATCATTTACACTGATGGTTCGGCGCAGGTTGCGCATGGCTCTAAACATGCCTACGTTTCCGCTTGCGCCATTGTGGTCGGTGCCATGGTGAACGATGAGTTCAAGTCCAGTGTCGTGCACACGCAGACGCTTGGGGACTGCACCGCACAATTAGCAGAGCTTCGTGCTCTGATGCTTGCATTAGAGTACGCTGATCCTAGTGTGACGACTTTGATCGTAAGTGATTCTTACTACTGTGTCCAGTCTTACAATGAAAACTTGTTCTTTTGGATTCAGAATGATTTTCGTGACTCCAAAGGTAGCACAATAAAACATAAAACTATCTGGGTCCGAGTGGCGGAACTTAAAGAGAAGCTGCCACTCGTGTTTGTGATTCATACTCTCGGTCATCAGCGCGTGGGGGTCCACGCTGTTGGCAACTCGCTTGCTGATGAAGCAGCGAAGTAAGCGGTATCAAAATACTTAGTTGCAGCAGTCACGAGGTCCAAAAGCAAAATAGATGATGACATCTTGGCAGCTGTAGCTGCAACGGAGAAGGGAAGTAAATATCCTGCGGGATTCCCTTCTAAATACACATACCACTTAAGTCCCGATAAGGTTCCTTATGTGAAAATCCCTGAAGTTGGCGAGCGTTTAGTTCCCAACTCGGATCGCAGAGCTGCTTTGATTACAGCGGCACATGAAGGTGTGGCGTCTGCGCATGCGGGCGTCTCGGCCACTGTTACTCAGCTACAACAGAGATTCTGGTGGCGGGGACTGTACAAACAGACGCGTGAATATGTTCTTCAATGTGACATTTGCCAGCAGATTAAACCTTCGACTGCTGCGCGTCCGCCTCAGACACAGTTGTACATCTCGAATAAACCACTTGGATGTGTTTATTTGGATCACTGCGGTCCATTTTCTTCTGATACTGCGTATAAGTATATCTTAGTAGCAGTTGATTCATGCACACGCTTTGTGTGGGTATGGCCGCATCGGAGCGCTGATTCACGTACTGTCATTAAGGATTTGCGAGTCTTTGTGGGAATTTTTGCCTGTGGTACCTTCCATTCGGATCAGGGTCCGGCGTTTGCCTCTAAGGCGTATAAGGATGCTATGGTTTCGATGAGGGTCCAAGTCAAATTTTCGAGTCCCTACAGACCTGAGGGTAATAGTGTAGTAGAACGAATGAACCGCGACTTAAAGCAATCTTTGACAGCTCGAGTTATAGGCACTGGCAGTAACTGGTTAGCCCACCTCATAGGCGTGCAGCGTGCGCTTAATAATCTCCCTAGAAGGTCTCTGGGTGGGCGGACCCCATACGAAATGCTCTTTGGTATCAAGATGTATGTACCTGACCTTGATGGGCCGGACTACAAGGCCCAGGCCGGGGCCTTTGACGTAGATGAACATTGCAATGTTTTACAGAATCTACAAAAGACCAGAGACAGTCTTGCAAAGGAACATTTGCCCTCCACATCGGATGATGCGTTGCAGATCCCGGTAGTTGGCTGGCTACCCCAAGTTGGAGAACTGGTTCGAGAGAAGATCGATAACAAGAAAGAGTTTGGTCCCTCATATCGAGCACCAGTTCGAGTCCTTGGAGTGAAGGGCACAAGAACAGTCATTTTACCACCACTTCCAGGTCGTAAGGAAAACAGATTTATTTCTATTGACAATGTCAAGACACACAGGGTGGCCGATTCTTCATAGCATGACACCGGCTGTATCCTGTCCTTCCATGGTGAGGCACTCTGTGCTGGCTATTACATCTGGTGCAGAACAGGAGGTGTCCCTCGAGATGCCTGCCATATCCAGTCCTTTATTAAATACTATTCCTGATACTAACATTGATGAGCTAAACTACACTTATCCTGCTGATTTATCGATGCCTGATTTACAGACCCGTTTGGCAGGCCAGTCCAGATTCTCTTTTGACTCTGTTTCGGAAACTTCAAAGAAACCCGCAAACATTGCAAGATATGCCACGTTGTTTAAAAAACATTTTTTAATTCCGCCTTGGACATACATTTGGTTGATCCTATTTTCATTCTATCTTTTTATGTCAATTGGTTTTGTGTTTTATTTTTTCCGCCTGATTGATGGTCACTACGTTAAAGAAAGAACAGGAATTCGGTACCTTAATGGAACATTGGCCCCTCTTTCCTCTTCACGTTCTGCGCACAGACTGAAACGAAACTTAAATACAGTTAACATTACTGCTTGGCCTGTCCTTGATGGGATTGTGTGGGATGCGGTTAGATTTCAGATACATGGGCCTACTGAAGTGATTAATGTTCCAAATGTGCTTAGAGTAAACATGGGAGATGTGATTAAACAAAATATACGTTCTGATGATTGGGATATTCAGGCCGTAGAAGCATTATTCTCGGATTTGAAGTATTATGCTGCCTTCGATGCTGAGGATCTGTATACAGATTCTATTAATTATGGTGATTTGTTTTGTTTTCAACACTATGGTAATCATTTTTTACATAAGACAAATTCCAGGAGGGTTGCTGTAAATTATACACAATGGGAACATTGCCCTGCTCCATTCAGTGGCAGTTCCAATACATTTCTGAAAAAATATACCTATTTTACAGACTTTGATCAGTCTAATCCCGAGTCATTTTATTTTAAAATGACACAAAAGCCCATTTCCAAAGTTAGACTTACCGATACAAAATTGCTGTATTCGAAGTCCTTTTTAGACAGGTTGGCTGTAGATGGCTCCGAGTTCTGGAAAGGAACAATTGACCTTAAATCGGTTTGGGGTACCAAAGATTGGCAGGTACAAGGCACTGAGGCTTTGCACCGTGCATGTCTCATCCCGAATCACATGTTGTTTTTAAATTCGACTATTTTCCAGACAACATGCTTTGGATTGGCTACTTCTAAAAAATTAAATACACCGACCATCCCAGATTTAAATGAATATAGAGGTTGGGGTAATTTCACTGGTTCCTCCATTCAAGAGTTGCAAACTCTTTTACATAATTCGTCCTTTAACATTTCCAGTTTGGATTCCAAGGGTTGGCTGGTATGGCAAAAGAGTGCTGATTCTTGCCAGCGCCGTTTTATGGGTTTGGCTGAGGGGTTCACAAAACTCAGGCCCGATCCACGTTTTGAAGAAGACTATACTGTCACGACTTATTCTGTGGGGAAGCTGTGTCAAAATTGGTTACAACATTCCACTTTAGCTGCAGTTAAACTACATCTGTCTCAATTGCATGATAATGTGGATTTGAACGATTTTATAAAAGGCCCGGCTAAAGGTAGATCTAAACGATGGCTGTATGCGATTTACAATGAAATTTGGAAAGTTACCCAGGTTGAGGCTGCTAAACGCCTGAGAGCTATTGATCAAGCTAATTTAGAAAAGGTACTTGCTGTCGTTGACAATAGCATTAACACGCTTTCTTCCCGAATTTACACGCTAAACAATATTGTGTCTTCTGTTGTTGACATTGTACATGATGAAGTGTCTGTGTTATATCATGGTCAAAATCAATTGCGTTCTGTGATGCAATTTGCGTGGACACTACAGACCCTTAAGTCTGGTCGAGTGCCATGGACTTTTATGAACATCTCATCATTATTTGCCCCGTTCAATCTGACTGAAAAACAGAGCATGCTGTCAATGAGAGATGCAACATTCTCTATGTTACATATTGAAAAATTAGAATCCCTGCCATTTTCGGTGGCTGAAGTGACTGCGGCAACATGGCTTATCCATGGTATAATAACATTACCTTTTGCTTTGTATAAATTTACAAATTGTATGAAATATATAGCCATTGGACGATATGAACCATTAGGCAGCTCTTTCCTCCATGAGACATGGTCTTTACCGTACACTTACAGATGCCTTAAGGAGGGAAATGAAGTGAATCTGAATGGTGAAGAATGTACACAGTCGCCTGACCGCTCACTAATATGCAGACACATCCAGCTGCATGGTTCTTGTAATCAGGACAAACCTAATTTGGCCTGTGTTTTGAAAGGGACGCCAGTTCCTGCAATAGTTCCCACGTTCACGTTGTTGTCCAACGGTAGTTATTTGCTTTTGAATAACGAGTTTTGTTGTGGGTTAGAGGCTGGTATCGCGTATGTGGTTACCGTGTCAGAAAGGGTGGTTTGCTGCAAGAATGTGTTGTATCCACCCACGCATGGAAATTCAGAAGTTTTAATTTGGCCAAGAATACCAACCTTGAGAGCTGAGTTCAATGGTTTAGGCCGTATAAGAGCCCTTTTGTCTCAAAAACAGGTGGCCCTGAGCTCTGCCCGTTAAACTTATGTCCTTCACATAGCAAACACACGCACAGAAGTACAGGCACTTTTAAGTACTGATTTGCCGTTTCATTTTTGCGAGCTGGTTCATCAGATCTTCAATGCCTCCTCCGCAACGAGCCTCGCTCATTTTTTTAAAATGGTTAGCAGTGGTCTCGTGACTACATTTGAAAAAGTATTTGGTATTATCCCTGCGTTCTTTCATTCTATATTCGCTAGTCTGTTTGGCGGATTTCCTGTTTTGCTGGCTTTGGCTGCAGGCGTTCTGGTGATATTTTATTTCATAAAACATGGATGCCCATCCTGCGCAAGGAAACGCACAGCCCCTACTGATGCAGTTTTGCAACCGGATGCTTGATTATTATGGATCCCTGCCGCTTGCGACCTTAAGCACGGCTTTTGGATTATCCTTCAGATTTTCCTATTTCACCTGTGTCCAGCCTGTGTTTCATTGCCTGAGCTGTGATTTCGACTGGGCCATTGATTTGTGTCTCTGTTTACCGACTTCTCCTGACGTCAACTTTGATCAGCTGATGTCCCCCGTAGTGGCTCATGAGTTGGTCTGTTCTGGCGAAAGGGTTATGGCTGTGGCAGCGATGCATGGACTAATGGGTCAGTGGGACATATTCGCGGCGGCGCATGCCTTTCTGGCACAGAGCGTTCTCGAGAACCCACTGAGTTGTCCTCTGATGTTGCTAGAGGATTCGGTGCTGGAGGAGCACGTATGTTCTTTCCCATTGCTTAATTGGATGGCTGAACTGTTTTCGGATGATGGCAGTGATTTCATGTTGGAAGCTGTAGCTACCTATTTTGCATATTCATTCAACGAGGAATGACTCTAAATACTTCCATCATTATGGCACGTGACTTTTTAGTAATTCTGAATGGTGCCAATTTCGATACGAACATTCTATTTTTTCACATGTTCTAGGCCTATTAGTTGAAATTAGGCCTCATGATCGTCTTTTATATTTTGTGTGGCCACTATAGGCATTCATACATACAATTTTGTGTTTTTGAATTTTACATACATTTAGCTTGGCTCGATATCATTGAACTCTGCTTTCATGTCTTGCCTCTCATAGAGTATTGGCTTATATTTTTCTTTTAACCGTCCTCGGATCATTGGGGGGGTGTCATATGGTTATTTCGTTTCTATATATTGTGTTAAGTTAGCATGTGCTTATTAAATGTTTAAACGCCATATTTTCTTTCTGCTTCGGTTTGCACACGACACCTAATTGTTATTACAGCTTTTAACCTAGACGAAAGATGTGATTTATTTGAGAATAATATATTATTGTACTGGTATCAGTCGTGCCTGGAACACTTGGTACAACTGTCTGCACACTGAGAACTGCACACTCTAACACAAGGTTGCTGCAGGCCTGATCCTCGCACTACGTTAGTCATAACACAAATAATGTTTGTGCCAACTTTTGGCTTTACGTGAGTTCAAGATACAGTTACAGGGAATGAGAAGTTACACTTGATGCTGGACATGCTGAGAGCTGGTAGCTGTTGATGTGATCTCCTCCTACTGAGAATTCGAGGTATGGGTCCGCCCAGCTAAGAGCCCAGATGAGACCTTCTTAGATATAATATAATATGCTAATTAGGGTGCGCGAAATATAGGTGATACAGAATTCTATAGATTTTTGCATCATAATATGTTATCACAATTTGCTTACTATGGATTAGTGACTATGCTGCTGACTCTGATTATTATAATATGTATGTTGATATTATACAAGATACTGCGTTTGAGAATGCTGCATTGAAAAATAAACATTTCAAACTTGCACGTGTTTTCATTGCCTCCCAGTTTCGGTTTGGAATGATAATATAACGAAAGAGTGTTCATGTTTTCCACGATACCTGAGGTATTCTAAGTTCATGTTCTGAATTGTCTAAGACATTGGGAAGTATATACTACCGATGCGACACTGTAGCTAGCTAGGTAAGGGGATTTCTGAAACATAGGTGAGTTGTGGGTCACCCTGGCTCACCCAGGTTCTAGATCTCTGTGCACAGTTCTGTGAGAGAACGGAAACCCTGCGACAGTACCTACTTATTCTCCCCACTGATTGTTTGATTGACCGAACATTGATTGTTCGATATTGGTTCTTTTGAGGTATTCACCGCCTGCAAACAACGGAGAATAGAAATATTCTGTCTAGTCTTTGCCCGCCGTGATAAGATAGGTAGTGCAGACTTTTGTCCCCGTTGTAATCCGTCATGCCTATCTTCTCCCCACTGATTGGTAGCCTGTTTAGCCCGGACCGCTTATTAGAGATGAACCATCCAGCTCCACTGGAGGGCACACCTAATAAGGACATGTTCATTAAGTGTGGACTAGTCGCTATAGCTTATAATAGGTTATGGCATAAAAATACAAGAAAAAGAGTCGAGCGAAATCCGTAGGCCACTGATGAGTTAACAACTTCGCTAAAAATAAAATAAGAAACGTTAGAAATAACCCGCAATAAGAAACATAAAAATGGCGAGGGAAGACAAGCTTGACACCAAGGCAGACACGAGGTAGATTAGGCTTCACCGCCCCTCACTGCTCCAAACATGTCTATCCCACCGCCCACCACGCCCAATAACGCTAACATGGAATAGATACAAATCAATAGATACCTACCCCCATTCCGGAAGCTCCCGAAGTGCAACAGGTCCGCGGTTACGCCCATCCGGAAGGCGAGGCCTCGATGCGTGCAGAGCAGGGCTCGGCTGGCCGCCATCGGAAGGGGAGACCGTGGGGCGGACGGCCCGAAAAGTTGTTATGGTCTCCCCATTCCCTTCTTTCCTTCTGCCCTGCGGGCCACGGGGGGGGGATGTCTTGCCTCAGCCTCCGACCCCCCCCCCCCCTCTCTATCGCCTGCTCCGGCCGTCAGAAAAACGAAACCGGAGCCGAGGTTGGCAGCGCCCGGCGGCGATAACACAAGATTGTTGCAGGTAGACCCTTCAGCGGCAACGCTTGAGTTGCAGGTAGTCCCGCCACATGACAGGGGGGGATGTCTTGCTGCCTCCGACCCCCCCCCCATCTTCATTGCCTGGCACGGCCATACCAAAGCGCTGGAGCCAAAGAACGGCGCGGGGTCGCTGGAAGGGGGAGGCGGCGCGAACGAGCCTCCCCCACCTCCCTCCAGGTGGAGGCTTCCAGCGACAACCCAACGCTCCTGCTTGAAGAGGGTCCATATCAAAAAGCGGGGTTTCTTGCCCGGGACGGGCACACGCCCTGTGCTCCTCAACCTTGAAGATTCTAAAAGAGCCGGGGGGGCCGACCTCTCCACGAGGTGCCCCCCGCCCTGTCCTCCGACGGAGCCACGAGACGTCGGTGCACTCCTGCCGGCGCCAGCCTCAGTTTGGAAATGACTAAAATCCTACAAAGATACAGATTTGTTCAGTTCCGGTGGAACACCAGAATGACCCGGTAGGAAAGATTGTTGCCTCCCTCCCCACTTTTGACCGATGGTCCATATTGCTAGTCTGTTACCCTATTGCGAAAAACTTTTTGAACTGCCAAAAGAGGTTCTGGTCCAACCACGAGTCAGTGGAGGCATTCTGACTATACTGGGACCTGCCTGACCTCGCCCAAAATGGCGCCGATACAAAATGAAACTTTCAAACTCCCTGTTCATCCTGATTGCTCAAACCTTGATGCTCCGAGATATGTATGCATTTTTTGGACAATGAAAGTCGATAAGATGGATAGTGATTATGTGCTTAGAAAAGAAAGCGATATAAGATAGATATTGATTATGTGTTGGGACAGTGAACTGATTCAGGGTGGGTACTAATTATGTTTGGAAGCAATGAATTGGTATGAAATAAGCACTGATTGAGCATTTGGACAATGAATTGATAAACGTTAGGTCTTGAGTAAATAGTTAGACAATGAGGTAATATTATTGAAAGCTTGAATTCTTGACATGCATCATACTCGCCCTGTAGGAAAGTTCGATACGATTTTATTGCACTGCTGCACTTTGTGAAATAAATGATCACCGACTTCGTTCCTCTTATGCACGGTTCCAGTCTGATCCGTGGCCGGCCCACTGGGTTGTAGGCCCGTATTTGTGCGCCAACATTATTAATTAAAGGAATTTTGAAAAGGAAAGTATAATTGTAGCGGTCGCATTAATGAGTTTTTGAATGTGTTACTACTGTCTCCAATATAAGCGAAAAATGAGCAGCTTTATTAAGGTTGAAGGGTAAAGAGGGCCCGATATTTAGCAGCTACATTATGTGTCACATGCAGCCGGAAAAGTGTTTTAGACGCCCTTGAGCGACACCACAGAAATACCACCTGACCACCACCCTTGCACACGACCTAAAAGGCCACGATCGAGTGATTCGTGTAGATACGCAGACCATCGATGATTATCTACTGGTCCCTCTGGGCTTAAACGCCGAGATGGTAGAGAATGCGCCCCGTGGAGATAGGTCGAGTATGTGGTAGGTAAAAACATTTTCGGATTTATGCGCGTTGATGTGTTTTGAATGCTGCCCCCCCCCCCACCCCTTCTTTCTCCTCCCTTCTGCAGGTTGCGCCGGAACATCGGCTGAAGTGTGAAGGAGTGATGATCGAACGACCGACGAAAGGGGAAGGAGGGGATTTGAGCATAGTACTTATGCTAGCGGATTTTGAAAGACGTAGACTTAGATATGACTGTTCCTCCTTAGAACATAGCGACTGGGAGGATGGACTGACATAGAAACTTGACGGGTTAGTACTGTATGACGGAATTTGACTCGAACCAGCACGCCAGATAGTGCAACTATGACGTTTAACTAGATAGGGAAAGGACAAGGAAAAGTCCCGGGGTAAGGGTTACCCAGGCACCACCCGTCTGGGAAAGTAGGAATGTTGTTGATGTTCAAAATGTACCACCTCCTTCTCGCACTCTTATAGATATAGCCAAGCTGTCCGACTGTTCTCCCGATCAATACCCTCCGTTGCCTTAGCCTGGAGAACTTCTCACCAAAAGAAGAAACTCAAAAGTGGTTTAAGATCCAACCGTGGGCAATAGCCCGACCAGGTTAATTTCTGACCGGCTGACCGAGGTGTAAGTATTAGCAATCGAGAACGCTCGCAAAAATAGCAAGCGAGAGGAAAAAGGAGGAAAAGGTAAAAAGAGCTCAGCCCGTAGATAAATAGGATATTAAAGATACGCAGCATGCAAAAAGAGATCTTTTTTGGCCAATAACTGTTCTATGTTTTGTCGTGAATCTCTTTGTATGTAATACATGTACTGTCTTCCTTCGTCTGACTTTGTGTGTATGTACTGTATGGGTTTATGTCTCCCCTCCGTTCGCGTCTCTTTGTTACCTGACCCCTGCTGTTCTGTGTTGTGAGCGCACTAAATGACCTATTTCCGTACACGTCTCTCTTTCTCTCTCTCTATCTCTCCCCCTCTATCTATCTCTCTCTCTCTCCCTCTCTCTCTACATTTCATACGTGTACCGAATGGCTCGTTTAGGTTGCGGACGACTCTCACTCTCTACGAGAGTCCCCCTGTTTCATCTTCCTTTTTGTGGTAAAATTGTGCCCCGCTGGCACCAGTCTGATTGGATACTTATTGAACACAAAGGTGTTCAACGAAATTGACAGAAACTAAAACGATTGTAACTTGCCATATTACTACCTCTCCTTTCTGCAAAATGAATGAACTCGAATTGGCTAAGGAAGAAAGGACAGGTAAGACGACTAAGGTCCCCTAATCTGGCCCTTTTATAGGGGAACTATATGTCGATGGCACCCTATTTTTCAGTTCGTTAGAGACAAGCGCCAACGTCCAGATTGACCCCCAATGCCCAGATTGCCCCACCCCTTTGCACTCAAGCGTGAATGCCCGAAGCGTCCCCGCCCCACTTGATTGACCCCAGCTGCTGTCCCCGATGTATAACCGATGACCATGAGTAACTGTCGCCCCTCGAGAAAAAACTGTTTAACACTGTCTCTCGATGATAGCACCCCCGCCCTGTTTGAAAGGGTTAACTAGCTCTGAAGGGAAATGTTAGACTGTTAAGGCTCGGGTTAGAAAGACGAGTCTCCCTGGAGGTTCCGAAATGTTGAGTTTGATGAAATGCGCAGTTGATAGGAGTCTGATTTCTCTCCATATGTGTCATGAATAGACGATGAATAAATTTGGCATGAACCCAGTAGGAATGCCGACATATACACTGCATGGTAATAGACTTCTGACTGTGACCAATGAACGTATCTCCCAAGTGCGTAGGATTGAAGGAGGAATTCACATGCATAAATGTCTTCTCCTGCCAGTTCTCTAAAGCTTGTTTTGTACCTATTCAAAGATATACGATCGCCGGAGGAGAAGGGTCGGGCGTGACGTACAGCCTGGCTGCAGATCTTGAGACACATGTGACCTCGACCAAAGGTGGAGCTGCAGAGCAACAAGATACGGGACGAGACAGCAATCTCAAACGTGGAAAATGAAAAGTTGACGGGCTGCTCTGAAGCCCTCAGTCTGCTAACCCACGTGTGCCTGAAGTCTTCGCCCCCTTTTTTGGGCCCGATTGATGGGCCTGCCTGCCAGTTATCCTTTGCTCCCTTGGTCCCTTGGGAGTGTCCGAAAAGATCTGACCCCACTCAGCCCTCTCTACCCTCGACTATCCGACACCCCCTCTTTCCCACATGACTTTTTGACTCAGACAAGAAGAACAGCATTTAGATGGAAATTGGGTTTGCCACAGAAGGAAAAAGGAAACACAGGTGCCGAGCATAAGGCACCCTTAAAGAATTGGTTAGGGAACAGGACTGTGGTCTAACAGCAGAGGACTGACCGCACCCTGCAACGCGTAAGGATAGATCCGAGCTGGACCTATAGCTCCACCGCCGGTGCTCAACAGCGCCAACGAAAAGATACGGACGAGAGCCTACCAGTGATGGCTCACTGCTAAAAAGACACTGTGACGAAGATATATTGGACTGAATTCCTCCCTCAACCACTTGGTATTGTTTTCAAAATGTTTATCGGTCACCTTTAGAGCTGTACATTGATGAGAAAGTCAGAAGCATTTATACTGTGTAGTATGCTGCACTCTAGGCTTGTAGTAACCCAACAAATGTAAATTTCCATGTATTGCATTCTGCCAATCACATCGACTGCTCATGTTTATATGCAATCTGCTAGTATTGACCAATCTTCATCAACCACATGTTTATATGTACACCCATCGATTAGGAAATGAACTTTCTTATGTAAAAAGCGGCGACTGTGGAAATTAGAAAAATTAATGTACATAAGCGGCGTTCATTTGCCTTTTTCCATTCCCCTCCCTGTAGGCACCATGAATACCGTGAAACATTGACCGCATCATTCCGCCAGTAAAAGCCCGTGCCCATATGTACATGACAGCCATTTTAGGCACCATGGCCTTTTGCCCGCTCATTGGAATCCCCGGCTTCCCTCCTGCGCGTATTTGAACACCCCCCCTCTCACATGCATAGACCATAAAACCCTCTCCCTCTGCGCGACCCTGCTCTGAAAAGCAACCCTCCTGCTTGACCCACGCAAACCCCCCCCCCATTTCCTCTTGAAGAAGCATCCTTCGCCTCAGCTGACATAACCCCCCCAGCTGTGTCTGACTGCCCCCGCTCTCTCATGCACGGGTCATAAGACCTCTCTCTCTGTGCGACTCTGTCCTTGGGAGTCACGCTCGCGCCTGACCAACACCTCCTTTCCTTTTATGAATACCCCTCTGTTGGTAAACTCTCCCTCTGCACTTGATTGTCCACGCGGCATGAATACCTCTCCTTTGATGACCCCTTCCACCGAGTCTGATTGTCCACACAGGTCCGAGGCCATCGCCTAAGCCGAGAGATGCAGTTTATTGCACTCCATTGTATGGAGTCACTCCTCTTCAAAGGACCCACTATTGATCATGGCCTCCCCACCCCCTGGGGTACGATCAGGCGCACACATCCTAAGAATCGGCGGAACACCCAGCTGCGTGATTGCCCCCTCCTCTTATCGGCAGGTTAAGGGCCTCTATTGTGGATATATGTGGGGGTGGGATTGACACGAGGATTACGGGGATGTCTTTCCCTTGTTTCACAATGTCGTTATTGTAATAAGGAATGTTTTGTAATGTATAAAAGGCGATGTCTCAGAGAACTTGTTAGAGCACCTCCCGATGACACCTTGTTTCGTGTCTGAAATGACAGGCTCTCCTCATGAGAAATAAACTCTGTTCTTGTGTCCCTACTTCCAGCGCTCGTCTCTTTGTTTGGTAACTATTCAAAATGGGAACTAAGAGGCGCCTTGCGCCAGCAGCCTGGGCATCGGTTGTCATATGGGCTGACTTTTCCACACCTTCGGCGGGCTGATGTTGCCCATGGCTTATCGCTCTAGTGCATATGTTGTCTCTTTTTGAGGTACGCTGAGCCATTTATTAATGAATATCAGGTGGACTACCCATATTATGGCTGGGTATCCACAGCCCCAGTTCAGTCATCTTATTGAGACTTATTGATCAACCATGTCCTCCTATTACTACGAGTCAGGAATGAACGAGCAGCTAACCATGGCATGAGTCCAATTGTCCACTACCACAACGTGGAATCATTGGGTCCTAGGCGAAAGACCTCTCCTCAGAAAAATATGCACAAGACTGATTGTGCAAGTCAGAACACGGCCCGATAAACAGGAGAAGTATTCTATATTGATTTCATATGGCTGTTTATGTAATTTATAGAGCACAAGTGGCAGTGAAACTCTTTTAATTATTGCAGGTCGACCATATAGGAACAAAAAGAGTCTGGCCTCAAAGTTCAGGTCACCTTCGAATTTATCTAGCTGAGAGATAAGATTCTGTTCCAATGTACTCCATTTCTTGTAAAATAAACACCCAGATACCTAAAGTCCTTTTCCACTATATTAATGCCAACAGTCCACCTCTATGGGTTAAACCTCTGACTTTAAGGGGATCACCACAAATTCCAGAGTATTCAAAGATCACACAGAGACTATGGAGAGCTCAAGCACTGGACTCCCATGGGTGGTGGAGATAAACTAGGAGGTCATTCACATATAGCGATGCACAGTCCATCACCACCGGGGCGAACTCAAAGGCTCTCATCTGGGTATTTCCCCAGATTCACCCTGCCATCGGTTCAATCACTATTGCAAATAATATTAAAGAGAGTGGATATCCCTCACATGTGCCTCCACATATGGGAAACATTTCTGTGTGATGCCCTTGTACTTTCACTCCGGCTAACAGGTTAAAATATAATAAGCATGTGTGTGGATGAAATTTGGGCCCTAACTTAATTTTATGTAGCACAGAAAATAGTCAAGGGCCTTCTTGAAGTCTACTAGGAGGAAGTCCAGCAGGCCCCTATATTTGGTGGAACGTCCCAGCACAAAGGCACTCTGATCTTGGTGTGACATTTGTCCTATGACTTTCATCACCCATGTCGTCAGAAACTTTCAAATTAATTTAGCTTCAGTAATTATAAGAGATATGGAATGATATAAAGGATACAGGTCTGGTGGTATGCTTGGTTCATGGAGTATTACAATCCCGGCAGTTCTTAAATCTAGGAGTAGCTCAACCAGGGTAATAGCATAATTAAATTTTCTTCCCCATGGCAATGCTAACTCTCACCACCAATGTAAAGAATTCTGCAGGGAAACCATTAGGTCCCGGGGGCATATTTAAAAGCCCTGGCCGCCACTGTAGCACCTCTTTTTTTGATGCTCTGGTGGCGCAGCTCCATTTTCCATGTTTACAAAACGGTGCTCAGCCACTTTGTGTGGCTGAAATGAACCTTTTAAATATGTACCTTTCCACCTCAGTCATCTGCAGCAAAGGAGCATGCAATGGGTGTTGAGTGGGCGTTCAACAACAACACCCATTGCCTTTTGATGCTGCCCCAGATTTACAAGGATGAGGCCGCGTAAAAATATAATACAGTGGTATACCAGGTGTTAGAATGGTGATACAAGGAGAGATGATCTATTACTCATGATTTTTTGAGCTTTCCAGATATAGAAGGTGCAAATCGCCATTATTTATTATGGGCAGGACTGTGTCTCTTCCTGCACATAAACAATTGTCTCTGAAGTTCAGGCACCCTTGCAATATGGCAGCAGGGCGCGTGTGCTGGTCCTAGGCAGCTTTTTTTGCATTAGAGCAAACACAAGGGTGTGTCGAATTCTTCTGAATACGGCGCATCCCTGAGTTTTGAAAATGGAATGCGGGGTTGCCAACTTTGGCACAGGTCCGCGCTCCAACATTTGTGTCTGTTTGACGACTTCTGACAATACTTCTGTAGTCCTTTCCTCCTGTAGATGGTCTTGTGAGCTTTTTGGGGGTTGCGTCATTGGTAAGTCAAAGACAAATTCCAGTAATTCCTCCATCTTTGGACCCTTTCTTTTAGCCTATACCTAAAGCACCAGGACAGTTCCTTGGAAGCAGCAGTTATCACTTTAAAAAATGATTTTGCCATTTTTTTTCATTCATTCATAGTGGCTGACAGTGATTCTCTAGCACCTCTGTGACACAGTGTTCCCTGGATATATTCCACATCCACCTGCCTGATACGGCAAACGTTGTGGATTCAATCTTTACATTGGCACAACCAATGGAGCAATTTGCCAGCTTTGTTTCCCCACTGGTAAACTCTACTTTGTGTTGCTGACCTTTCTTCCCCCACCTGTGTTACCTTAGTGTGTGTTCAATGTTCCAGGCATGTTGGGCTCTGGCGATATTATGTATGCTGACTCCAGATCCAACAGTCCGGCTTCCCGCTGGGCTATCTCCTCCATTATGCATCTGTGTCGTGTCACTGTGTAACTAATGAGCCTACCTCCCATCTGTGCCTAGTATGCCTCCCAGAACATTGCCTTTGAATGTATTGAGCCTTGATTCAATTCCCAATATTCCTCTATTTCGTTCATTATGTATGTTTGAAATTCACTGTCAACAATAAGCACTAAGGCTCCAACTGCTTTCGCTTCCTCCTTTTGCAGCTTCCAATCGGATTTTTGTCAGCAAATGATCTTGCTGACAAAGACTTAGGGGCAGATTTACAATAACTGGCGCATCCCCAGGGATGCGCCAGTTATTGAGCGCTGCAGCTCCGCCACCCATGGTGCGCCGCATTTACAATGCGGCGCACCATGGGGCAAAAACGGCACAGATGCGTGGCGCATCTGTGCCATAAAGGCGGCGCATTGCTGGAGTTGCGTCGCAAGTGCGACGCAGCTCCAGCAATGCTTTGGGGGGCCCTATCTGTCCAATGCTGCATCAAGCCTTACACCTGCTTCAAGCAGGCGCAGGGTTTTGACGCAGCATTGGCCTAAAAGGGACTGAGTGAAATCTTGTAGATTTCACTCAGCCACTTTTAGAAGGCGTTCCTGAGCAGGAACGCCCCCCCCCCCCCCCCCTGCGCAGGAACGCCTCCTTATGGCGCAGGGCTTTACAACGTGACGCATCTCCCAGATGCGTCACGTTGTAAATACCCCACACCATGGCGCATCTTTTGTGCCGCCGCTGTGTCACAAAAGTGACGCAACGGCGGTGTAAAAGAGGTGCAAGAGGCTTGTAAATCTGCCCCTTAGAGTCCGTGGGTCATGAGTTGGGCCCTTGATATTTCACCAACGTGTTTCTGGTATTAGGAAGTAATCTAAACTAGAGACAGTCTTATACCTCCCTGACTAGACGTTTTAACTCCTTCCGCTTGTGTAAAAGTGACACTATATATTACTTAGACATAGCACCTTCAAGGATTTCACTAGGAGTGTGGGGTTTAGCATGGCCGTAACTCTGTCCCCTGGTATGTCAAGTTCCAGGGACGAAACTCCATTGAAGTCTCCCCTACTCTCCATCGCCCCCCAGGTAATTGTTAAATCTACCAGGCTATACATACTAGGAAATCCTGAGTAAGAGAAGGGGAGCATACATGCTCATAATGAATGTGGGTTTGCCATGAAGGATCCCAGAGATGGCAATATTTCAGCCAACCGCATCTGTCCACATTGTTGTAGATTGCTACCCCTCATGAGCTTCCAATGAATCCTGAGTGTAATACAATGGAGCTGCCATACAGAGCAAGAAAGGGCACTTCGAGCCCAAAAGGTGGGTCTCCTGAATCAGGATAATGTCAGCATTGTATCTTTTGGTGGCTTTAAGTGCAGTGATATGTTTGATTTATTGAGCAGTCTGCTTACAATCCTTGTCCTGTTGCACCCTATATAATCTCATATGTAGCCTGAATCATGGTGTCTCATGTAACTTGATAATCTGTGTAGCTGTGCCAATCTATGCAATATAGCCCCACTACTATCATTGTGGTGTGCCCTATGAACAAGCATTCAGGAGACTTCCCCTCACTCCATACCCACCCCATACTTCCCCAACCCCAAGGTATCTGTTGATAGATACAAACAACTTGCAGGCCAATATGGTCGGGCAACATTTGCAGGTCGTGGAAGAGAAAGATGTTACAAAAATGGTATTGTGTGGATAAGGATGGCGGGGTAGGTGGTGACCTGGATGGAGTATGGGCAGAGGAAGGGGGGGTATGATGACAAGACAGAGGAGTGTATAGGGGAGGGTGAAGGAAAGTGGACGGAAGAGTAGGGATTACCAAAATACATATATCACACAGATCTAATAGAGTGGCATCAGTTAGTCTTGGAAGAGCAGAGTTTACTGTATCAGGTAAAGTTTGAATATGTGCATTTTTAGTAGACGTTAAAAGGTGAGGAGGGTTTTTGCAGTTCTGATATAACTGTAGTTCTTCCGTCCAGATAGTCTTTTTTCTCCCACCCCAACCCAGCAATACTCTCACTATCACATTATTCTGTACCCCTTGCCTCGGGTCTTAGAGGAGTGTGGACAGAGCTGGCGCATGACTCATGCAGTTTCTGACTGGCAGGGGTCCTCCATAGGCTGATCTCCCTGCAAGACAGGGTAGTGGACCGGAGGAAATCAAACCCTCTAGATCCTGATCTTCTGCTGTCCTCTTGTGTTGCTTGGCATCAGAATTGGAATTATATTTTAATTCCCTGTCTTGATCCCTCACTGGGTTGAATCTATCTTTTCCACCATCCAGTACCAAGCAGCCTCAGGGATGCCAAAGAAAAAAGCCTTTGACTGCTATATGATCTGACCTTTGCAGAGAACATGATCCTTTATTCTTTTGTTTTTTTACAGAGTTTTATATAGCGCTAACCTGTTCCGAATCATGTATCAGAGCGATTTACATAGCATCAGTTGCATTACATGAGCACACATTCATTTTTGTTAAACACAGGGAGATTAAGTGATTTGCCCAGAATCACAGGATGTTCAGTGTCATTGCCGAGACTCGAACCCAGTTCTCCAGATTTGAGGGCAACCGCCCAACTCCTCTGCCCAAGGATTCAAGGTTCAAAGCTTTCAGGGGCATATTATCAAGACAGGCAAAAAAATTATCGATGTTTTAGCGGCAGAAAACTGAACCGTTCCGTCACAAGCACAGCTCTCCCGCGGGCCGTGACGGAGCGGTTCCGTCACGAGCGCTGGACCGCCACGTGGCCCGCCCCTCCCCCCCCCCCCTTAGCGCTGCGGCAGAATAGCCACCGCAGCGAAGGGGCTTACAGGTTTTTTATTGTTGTTGCACCATTCTGGTATAATCAAGTAACATCATAATTTTGTTAGAGTTAAGGTTAGGAGTGCCCAAACATTGGTTCGTTTAGAGGAATGTGTCGCTGTCTTCATGATTTAATAGGGACGGCTCCTCCGTAATGGCAGAGGACCATTGCCCCACTTCTCAAAGTCAGTCCCCGAAAAATAAAATGATAATAAAGCAATATTATCATTTTATTTTCCGCTGACTTACTGAACCGATGTCAGTGTAGGGCGGTACAGGGCCAGAACATGGCAGGGGGAGGAGTGATGGACACTGTAAAGTGTGCATGTTGGTTTGGCCTTTTGTCTTTGGCCCGCCAAACAGACATGCATACTTAGGTTTCTCCAACCCAGCGGTGTTGCACAGCCGGGTTGGAGAAACAGCACAGACTCCCAGGCACTGTCTGAAAGGTAAACCAAGCAACTCAAACCAGTCCTGGCACTGCTCTCATGCTAGGTATAGCATGAGTGTAGTGCTAGGATTGGGGGGGGAACCTGTGCTCCAGTGACTGCCAGGAGGAGAGCCGGAGAAGGGCACTGAGGCAGCCAGCATCAACATGTACGTTTTTATTATGATTCCTTATTCCCCTAATCACCCGCCCCCTGCACTTCCCCACTTTAGCTATGCGGAAGCCGCCACTGTGATTTAGTATCCTTGTGATCCCGGAGGGAACTTCTATATCAATGCCTTGTGTACCTGCTCCACTATGAAACATACCAAAAGGTCTGAGTCAGGCACCCTGGATCAGAGCTATCCAAGGAGGAAGTTTTTAGGTGCAGTCTCTTCTGCCTCCTATGGAAATCACACCAAACACAGGTTATTTCATAATGTACAACATTTGGCATATTCCACTCTGTCCTATAAAGTGTTGGTGGATATAGAGCACTTGAGCACTTCTGAGCTTAGGTCTTCCATTTCTGAAGTGCAACCTTCTGCAACTTTGACCCATTCCACCGCTTTTCTCAGGCTTTCCTCTGAAGGATTATATCCTAGCCTATTTTGCTGATACATGTCTCTAGCACATTATGGTCCTCTCAATTGCCTGCAAGATTATCGTTGTGCCAGCATTTTGTACAGAAGGGTCTTCAACACTGTGTCTCCTATCACTTCTTTCAGTATGCGCTAGGCCATCGGGTGGGGGGGTAGTCTGGCAAATTTGTCGATCATGGAGATGTGGGGGCCCTGGACTGACTTGTTTCTACCCATTGCAAGGGCTTCTGACCTCTGCCCCATATTGTCTCTGGACATGTGTTCAGTCTGCCCATGCTTTCCACCCACCAGAAACCCAGGCCTCCCCCTTGCAGATTATGCTTCTCTTTACTGGTCAAACAATGTCCTCTATGCATCTCGATGTTCTTGGATTCACCACAGCCACTCCACCTACTAGCACTTTTTTCAGGAGTGTCTTGCCTCCATCCAGTCACTACCTTAATAGTGACTTAAAACTATCTTCATCTTTTAATGGGAAAGGAGGAAGAAAAGCTAACACCAATAGTCACTTTTCCTCCACGTAACAGGGCCAAGCTCGATTTACCCCTCCCCGTACCAAGGTCTGTAGTATGCATTTTCATTGTTTGCGCCAGGCGCACCTATTAAAAGGTGAGCCTGGTGAAAACTAGGAAAATGCTCCCTATTACAGTGAATGCACTGCCCACAGGGCAGCCGCGAACTTGCGTTGCCCCCAGGGGAGCGCATTCAAGTGGTAAACACAGAGTGGCTGCTTGCAGGCGCTCGTGTTTTCACAGTGCAGTGCAGTGCAGAGATCTCCTTGCAGGTGGGTGTGGTCAGTGACGGCACCCGCCTGCAAGGATATGTCTGGGGTTCCATAGGACTGCTCCAGAGGGCTGCTCTCAGGGGGCTCACTCACAGTGCGCCAGCTAGAAGGTGCACTGTGAGTGCGCCCCCAGAGAGCTTTGTTGCTTCTTTGCCTGCATTTGTAATAGGGCACGGGGCAGAAGCAAAGGAATTCCCTCATTTGAATAGGGCACACCCCAATGCAAACAAGGGAACGCTTCCTGAAGGTTGCGCTTGTGTTTTAAGTGTGCCAGTGCTATCAGTATTACTGAAGGGTACGCACAAGCATCTGTGCCCCATTCTGTAATGCCAAAGTGCCCCGGGATGCCAAAAGGGGGCGCAAATGCCTGATGCGCCCCCGGGGCACTTACTGAAATAAGTCCCCAGGTCTGAGTCCACTCAACCGTATCCCACCACCTAGCAAGGAGGCTACAGATCACACTAATTTCCAGTGCACTGACCGGACCCTTCTTCTTCTGAGCACCTCGAGAATCCAGGAATGATCAATCCACAAGTTTAGGGCTATGGTCTTCTACTGGGGGCAGACGCATGTATGAACAGGCTGCAACATCTTCGGGCTACTCTCCTGTATGGTGGCCCAAGGCAATGTCCGCCTACCACGAGAGAACAGCTGGTGACGTGGCCCTACCACCAGGCCTGGGACCATATCTCAGTTGACAACTTCTTGGGAGCACTGTAATACAGGTCTCGGCCCAACCCAGCCTGCAGTACTACCACCAGTCGCCTCTGGGTCAGCTGCATCACATCTGACTGCATCTTCCCTTGGCACCCATCCTTCACCTACTTTAAAAGCTAGGAACATATAAATACTCTTCGATTTAAAACAAATTACACTGCAAGTCAGTGGAATAGTCAATTGTTTCAATCTGCAGTGATTCCTACTATGTGCGTGCATCCTGTTACTGTACATAAAAACACTGGTTAGAAAAATGACTAGTTATCTCTTCATATCCCTCCTGGACCATGGTAACATCGTCTATACTGACTATCCTCAAAATATTAATTGCCAGTGAGAGAGCGCAATTTGAATAAAACGTATATCCGAGTCATATTTAGAAGTATATCGTATAAACGTAGGAATAAAATGTATATCGTAACGTGAAGTTGACTCTTATAGCATAAAGTTAACAGACGTAACCAAAGTAATATAGGAAATGTAATTGTATTCACTTTGGAATGCATTAGATTTAGAAGGCCCGTATACGTAATGGGCTAATGTAGAAATGTGTAGAAATGCTCATGAACAGAAGAACGTGCAAAGTGAAATTCATGTATGTATGTAACTTTAAATGCAGAAACGGCGAGAAATGTAACATGGAGAAATGTGCAGAGAGCATACACATAACGTTGTAACAAATGAGAATATAAAATTATATTCTACGCAATTTGTATTCTAGGTAAAATGTATTCACATACAAGCAAAGTATTTGCTAAATGCGTTCGTATATAAATGTATGTTAAAGGTTATACTGTGTAGAAGAAGTTTGTAGGAATGTTAGAAGAGTTTTAGGTCATTTGTGATTATAACCTGACTGACCAAGGGTTCGCAGGAGTGTAGTCCGCTGTTGGTAATTTAGTGGGCTCACAGGAGTCGTGAATAGCCTTCACTTGAAGGTGCGAGCCGAAGAGTCTAGTTTTTGTTAGATTTAAGGTGACAAATGTCGAACGAAGTTTATTGCCTAAACATGAGAGGAGACGATTGGAATTTGAGTCTTGTTTTGAAATGACCATTCACAGGACCAAATGAGGTTAAAGTACAGCCGTAAAGAATAGAAGTTCTGATAAAGTGGTAGATTTTGCTCCGAAAGTGTCAAAGGTAAAGTTGAATGAAGTCACCAGCAAGAAGACGAAGATGGCGGCTAAGGAGAAAGGTCAACTTAACGGACGACGCGAAGAGACGAAGCCATGGAAAAAGCTAGAAAATGACATCATGGGGGAAAGTCCGTGGTGGGCGTCGAAGGGGCGTTCCACCCACACTGTGATTGTGTATTTTAGGGACAGCACCCCGGGGAGAAGATAGCGAATTGTTCAGAGCGAGAGCGAAGGCAAGCAAGAGAGCAGATGACTTGAGCAGATGCGCTGAGAGAGATCAGAGCGCAAGGGAGCAGTAGGCCGAGGACCCTTAGAAGAGCGGATGGGTAGGCAGAGAGGGTACTGCTTCTTAAACTTAAGTTACCTTTAGAGGCTAAGAGAGTTTGAACTTCTTAGGGAGTCAAACTGCTGACACCTTTTTAGGGTTCTAGAAACTTGCGAAGTAGGGATGTCACCTAGTATAGAGTAGGGACAGATTTAACTTGATTATTTTTTCTCTTTCTGTAGATGACGCAGAAGAACCACTTCATATCGATGCTTTTTAATTTGCTGATTTTGGAACTGACTTTAATTGTATTCGTTTGTAGACTGAGGTTCTTTAGGGAATATATGTTCCTATTAGTTCCTGTATATTTGATGAATTTGATCCTGAGAGGATTGTATATGCAACTTTTCTTAATTTTATATTAAACCTTTTAAACTTTATCAGTTGTAAGTGGTTCTTCAGAGTGGCGTCAGTTAATGGGGTTTATCTAAACATATGTGGGGTTGTCTTTTACTCAATGACAGATAAAGATCGATCCAAAATTATCGAATGAGATAAGTTATCAAATTGATCATAAAAGATATTAAAATCTCATTCCCCGCAGTTGGTAGCAGAGAAAGATGGTTTTCTTCTGGAGGAAGACAACCTAGGTCAGGTTTAGTTTACCCCAAGGTCCCTAGTCATCGACGACCAGAAGAAGAATCCCTGCCGAAGAAGGTGCTGACGGTGCGTCGAGAGAAAAGCAGCAGAGTCGGTCGAGAGTGAGTATAAGGGTCATGCGTTGTAAGATTGCGGTGTTTTATGTTGTTCCTGTGTTGTAATGTCAAGCGGAGTTGAATGCCTGTAGTGTGATTGAGGGAAGGTTGTGAGCGCGCGCAACCGGATAAAATCTTATGTCCAGAAAAGGGCTTAAGTGGTTCGGGTGTATCGAACACCCAGAGTAATTTGTCTACCATTTAAAGGGGGTCATGAGGTACCATTGATCGCCCGACAGACCGATGATAGGGGGAGCGTTTGAGTGAGTGTATGAGTAAACGCATGCTGGTCGTACGGTTACTGTGTGTAAGTAACCTATCAGTTAAGGTGAGCGTCTGACCGTAAGAGGAAGACGTTTCGCTAGTTGAGGTGACAATTACAGTTAGACTGTGGCCGTACAGTCGGAGAAAAGTGATCGCTTGGACGGAAGTAGTCATTTTTCGGCGTATGAATGAAACGCATGCAAGACCGCGAGACGAGTTGAGAAACGAAGGAAACTGCTGCAGAGGGGACGAGTGACGTCAGCGTAGAGCCGCGCTGAGATTGGTCGGTTAGCGTAGAACAGCGTTGGGATAGGCTGATTAGCGAGAATCGCACAGGGATTGGTGGTTGTCATCGGGACATAAACAAGGAAGAGAATTAATAAGAGAAAATCGTAGATTATCAAAAATGAAGTGCTTTAAGGGTTTAAGAAAAATCTTTAGGAGGAATAGAAGAAACTTATATGCTGGAGAAGAAGCTCCACCAGAAGGCACACCAGCTTATCATATGGCAGTAAATGTAGGCTTACACTCGATAATGTGGATCTCCGAGTGGAATAGGCTAACAGAAGGGAATAAGGAACTGACGTTTCCAAGATTTGGAACATTTAAGTTAGAAGTGTTGAACCAACTGAAAGCAGTAATGCTTGCAGCGAGACCTCTACCGAGGCCAACACAGTTCGAAGCACTTAGTGCATGGTTTAGAGCAGCTCACGAAAAGAGCGTAAAGAGGCGCCAAGAAAGAGTGAGACGATCAGTAAAAGCGGTACAGGATGCGAAATGGGATGAGGAAGCTAAGAAGTGGAGAGTGCAAAAGATAGAAGCAGACAAACTGTTCACCATGATAGAAGCTACGGGAGAAAAGAAACCTCTAGAGGAGGAAGACGAGGAAAGCGAGACGGAGGAGGATCTGATAGAGAGGCTATTAACAGATAGACCACCTCCGTATAACAGCAAAACCGCAAGTCCCATATTACAGCAAGGGGACGGAGCTAGGTGGGGTGAATATAAATCGATCCCAGTAACAGAGTGGGACTCCAACAAGAGCGAGGAAATACCCCAAGCTAGTTCTGAACAGAGAGTAGTGGGAAGATTCGTGGTCCAGAAGGTGCCAGAGACGCAATGTGCAAGGTCGTACCAAATGCCAGACGCTTTACAAGTACCTGTCACCATAGGCCCTATTGTGTCAATCTACAACCCAGAAGGGGTCCAGCAGGAGGAACAGGCACGATGGGACAGGGAAAGGGCAGAGATGGAGAATGGGAATAATGCGGTGAATCCTCAGAGACAGAGATTAGCACCAGTGAATCGGAGTACCCCATTGGATTCTGCAATAGGTCCCTGGATAGAACAAGGGGGTCAAAGAGGATCAATGGATTTGAGGGGACCAAAACCGAAATCCTATAAGGAATTAAGGGAATATCTGAAAGAATGGGATACTGCCGAAGAGGCTAGGAATAAAAGTTTAGAAACAGGAGCAGAGTGGAGAGACCAGGATAACAAGATCCTCTCTCATTGTGGAGCTGGCGAAAGCAGCCCGGAGTGGGAGAGAGGGAGCCAAGGAAGCAGGGGAGATACTTGCCCTACTACCAGTGGCAATAGGCAAATGTGCAACGACGAGAGTACAGGGTGTGGGGAAGTGCCTCGCGTCACCTTTAGTGAGGGAGAACGAAGGACGCAGGAGTACCGAAACACTTTCAGATGCACACACCAATACTCCGGATGAAAATGTGCAACATTGGAATCACGGGAACATGGAGAGTCGTGAAACGTCTCGACATGCCTCCGGTGATTACGGACGGAATCACGGGAACATGGAGAGCCGCGAAGGGTCTCGCCATGCGTCCGGTGATCTAGAACGAAGTCACGAGAATATAGGGAGTCGCGAAACGTCTCGCCATACATCCGGTGATCACGAACGAGATCGCGGGAGCATGGAGAGCCATGAAGGACCTTATCGTTTGTTGAGTGATACCAGACAGCAAGCGAGTTACAGTGGTCTAGAACAGCACGGAGGATCCTATCTTGTATCTGGAGAAACCGGGTCGAAAAGACGGAATGTAGGGTTGAGGGATGGAGCATTGTTCCACCACACCCCAAGGGAAGATGGAAAAGCTTGGGATCTAGAGAGGTGGGAACAAAGAGATGGAAGGAAAATTCCTCATAACTCACCTGTGCTTAGGCGTAGGGCGCATAGTGGAGGTGAGAGGGATGTAAGAGAACAACCTAGGACTGACGTACTGAGAGCTGAAATAAAAGCAAGACGCATAGATGTAATGAGTTTAAAATCAGACTTAGATGAAATAATTGACGGCACAGTGGCAATCGAGAGGTTAGAGCTGTACGCACCAGATGAGATACTGTTTTTATCTAAAGACGTTACTCGGAAAGCGAGAGCAGCTCATGAGAAGTTATCTGAATTGGCAGAAAAGTACATGATAGACATATCACGAACTAAGGCTTTACAGGCCAACCATAGGTTGAATTGTACGGATCAAGATCTAGATGAGCGCAGAACGATTGGGCTAAGAGTACACATAAGGGAATTGGTCATGTGTATTAGAATATGGAGAGATCGGGATAGATGGGAGGAAAGATGGTCCAAGAAGGGATCTGTCAGACGGAGTACACTTGTGAAGTCTCAGGATACAGAACTAATGCGAATGGAAGCTTTCCCTTTGCGAGAAATCGCGAACGGAAACTACGTGCATGTACCATGGAGTAGGAGGGATTTAGCGGCATTCACTAATTCCTTCCCGAAGCTCAGAGAAAATCCCGTAGAGTGGTACAAGCAGGTAGAGAGATTCGTGAAGATCTCTAAGGTACTGTGGATTGATTTGAACACATTGTTCGATATCGTAGTACCCGGAGATTTGTGGACGGCATGCAAACTTAGTATTGAATGGCCCGCTTGTGAGCCTCCGAGGAATGCACAGACAGGCGGTCCATCAGATAGAGTCATGGAAAAATACGAGAGAGTAATAACATGGCTAAAAGAGAAAGTGGCGGTGCAGGATATAGACTGGGTTAAGATAGATCGAACAACTCAGGAGCCTAAAGAGACAGTTCACGAGTTCTATGAGAGATTACTGAAAGCATTTAAGCAGTACAGTGGGTTGGACGTAATGGATCCTAAAGACATAGGACAGTTTGTGTCGAAGTTTGTTCTCGGATTGAGACCCGACATAAGCCGGATGATTCAACAGCATTTAATTTGCTGGCAGAACAAACCTTTAGATGAGATTCTGAGGTATGCAAGGTACTGTAGCGATGAGATAGATTCGAAGGCAAAGAAGCTCAAGGAAAAGCTGATGTTAGTACAGATGCAATCAGCTGGAAAGGGTGGACAGCGACAGCAGGGAACAGGAACGCCAGCAAAGAAACAGAATAATCAGAGCAGAGATGAGGAAGAAAGACCGAGACCGAGAATGGATATCGCAACACTGAAAAGGACAACCAGGTGTCATCAGTGTAACGAGGTGGGACATTGGAGACGCGAGTGTCCTTATAATGTTGAGACAGGGGAATTAGAACAGGAGGAGGAAGAGGTACAGAATAACGTGGTTAAGGGAGCGACAGTCCCGAAGGGAAAGTTTATCAAAGGGGGGACTCAGACTCCTCGAGCCCCGTTTCCTCAACCGCCTCGCATTACAAATGGAGGGAAAACCTATAGACAAATGCCATTGTTCGTAGGAGGAGAAGAATGCTACTACGTTGATCCTCTTACAGGGCAACGAGTGAATAGGGAAGAAGACTGTACTCTAGGAGCAGCCCTGGAAGTAGATCAGAGAGGACCATACGTAGAGGCTGAAGTAGCTGGATGTCCTACGACCTTTTTGGTGGATACGGGAGCCACCAGATCCACGTTGAGATCAGCGGTAGTCCCAGGTCTGCCAATATCAGGAGAAATGATTCAGGTGGTAGGAGTCGCAAACAAGAGGATGACGAATCCTCTGACAGAACCAGTGTCAGTGAAGATAGGTAATTACAGTGACGAACATCAGTTTGTGATCTGTGATTCTAGCCCGGTGTGTTTGCTAGGAAGAGATCTGTTGTGTAAACTGAATTGCACAATACATTGCACACCTGAAGGAGTAGAAGTGCAGACCAACGATGAAGATGCCGATTTTAAAGTTGTAAATTCGCAGGAATGCGTGGAACTATATCCTACCTTAACAGTGGAGGAACTTCCACAGGACTTGAGGGAGAAAGTGTCAGCTGAGGTGTGGGATTTTACTGGAGAAGAAATAGGATTAATCAAGGGAGTAGAACCAGTAAAGATCATGGTAAGACCCAATGCCGAGTACCCAAGAACACCACAATACAAGTTGACACCGGAGACGATTGCAGGAATAAAGCCTGTGATCGAATCCATGATTAAACAGGGAATACTGAAGGAGATCGTGGGTAGTCCATGTAACTCACCGATTATGGGTTTACAGAAGCCTAGTGGAAAATACAGAATAGTGCAAGATCTTCGAAAGATTAATAATATTGTTGTCTCATGTTGTCCAGTGGTACCGAATCCATCAATGATATTATTTCAGATACCGTTCCAAGCTGAATGGTTCACCGTGATAGATTTGTGCCAGGCTTTCTTTTCGATTCCTTTAGATGAAGAGAGCCAGTACCTTTTCGCTTTTAAGCTGGAAGATCGCGTTTTAACATGGTGTCGTATCCCTCAGGGGTATACAGAAAGCCCATCGATTTTTAACCAGCTATTAAAGAGAAATCTTGAAAGTCTAGTGCTGCCCAAGAACTCAGTTCTAGTCCAGTACATAGACGACCTCCTAGTTGCGTCAGAAACGGAGGAAGCTTGCAGAGTAGACACCATAACCTTGTTAAATCACTTGGCCGAGAACGGGCATAAGGTGTCTCCAAGTAAATTGCAATATTGTCTTACTGAGGTGCAATACTTGGGCCACAGGATTGAAAAGGGAAAACGGAAGGTGTCTCCAGACAGAATAGAGGCGATTGTGAAGATGAACGCGCCTACAACACAAAGAGAAGTCAGGATGTTTCTAGGCATGGTCGGTTATTGTCGACAGTGGATAGCCAACTTCTCACTGAAGGCAAAGCCGTTATTACAACTGACGCACAAAGGAGTGAGTGATCCGGTACCATGGGACAAAGATTGTTTGATGGCGTTTTTGCAGCTGAGGGAGGACTTATGTCGCGCCCCGGCTTTGGGAATGCCTGATTACACAAAACCATTTTTGCTTTACTGCTGCGAAAGAGAAGGATGCGCGTTAGCAGTTTTGGCCCAGATTCATGGAGATGCGCGTAGGCCAGTAGCGTATTTTTCGGCTACATTAGATCCAGTAGCCGCAGCGTTGCCCGGATGTCTCAAATCCGTAGCTGCAACGGGTGTCAGCATTGAAAGATCTGAAAGTGTGGTGATGGGACATCAGTTAGTGGTATACGTACCGCATTCTGTGGAATTGTTAATGACCAGGACTAAGACTCAGCATCTGACGAATAGCAGGCTCACACGCTACGAGCAAGTCATACTGGCTGCCGAGAATGTGACCCTAAAAAGATGCTCTGTCTTGAATCCTGCAACTTTGATGCCACTTCCAAATGAGGTGGATGATGAAATTTGTACAGATCATGATTGCCTTGATGTGACTGAACTATGCACCAAACCGAGACCCGATATCGTAGATGAGCCATTGACAGACCCCGATGAAATTTTCTTTGTTGATGGTTCATGCGTAAGAGACGATATTGGTCAGCTGAGAGCAGCTTATGCAGTTTGTACAATTACCAGAGTTATAGAAGCCGCTTGCCTGGAAGGAGTACACTCCGCTCAGGTAGCTGAAATTATTGCTTTGACGCGTGCCTGTTTAGCAGGTAACAAAATTCGAGTCACCATATACACCGATAGCCAGTATGGTTTCGGGGTAGTTCACGATTACGGGCAGTTATGGTCTCAAAGAGGTTACATGACCTCCTCGGGTTCTCCCATTAGGAATGGAGAATTCGTGAGACTATTGTTAGAGGCATTGCAAGGCCCGACAGCTATCGCAGTAGTCAAATGTGCTGCGCATACAAAAGGTATAGATTTTGTGTCACAAGGTAACCGCTATGCGGATGAAGTAGCGCGTTACTGCGCAGAACAAGGATATTCTCACACCAATGTAAAAGTGGGGGGAATACAGGAAAGAACTGAATCGACAATGTTGTTAGACACTGTAGATACGTGGGATGAGCTAAGGAGTGTTCAGGAGAATGCACCAGATGATGAGAAAAAGGGCTGGGAAACAGCTGGGTGTATAAAAAGCGAGATGAATTTCTGGATTTCTGCCGATGGGAGAGCAGTTTTACCAAATGAACTTGTTAGTCCAATGGCAAGGAAATTGCATGGATCAGCACACATAGGTAGAGATGCCATGGTGAGAGTATTCAGACAAACGTGGTTTAATCCTAAGTTTAGAGTAGCGGCAGAAGCAGTATGTCAGCGATGTGCGATCTGTCAGCAACTAAACGTGGGAAAGAGAACACCAGTTACATTGAGTCACATTGGGAGGTCGGGGGGGCCTTTCAATAGAATGCAGCTTGATTTTATAGAAATGCCTAAATGCAACAAACTTAGATACGTTTTAGTGATTGTCTGTATATTTTCTAGATGGGTTGAAGCTTACCCTACACGTAGATGCGATACATTTACAGTAGCAAAACTGTTACTTAGAGAGTTAATACCGAGGTTTGGGGTGCCATCCTCTTTGGAATCGGACAGAGGAACTCATTTCAACAGCGAAATAGTGAAGATGTTGTGCTCAGCTTTGAGTATCGATCAGAAGCTCCATTGCAGTTATCGACCAGAAGCTTCAGGGATTGTAGAGCAAATCAATAGCACAATTAAGTCCAGACTTGCCAAAGTTTGTTCATCAACATCCCTGAGTTGGCCAGACGCACTTCCAGTGGTTCTTATGAGCATACGTAGCACACCAGATAGAAAAACAGGTCTCTCTCCACATGAAGTGTTAATGGGGAGAGCTATGAGATTGCCATCGGTTCCGACTGCAGCGTTATTGAACATCACAGACGACTTGATCTTGGACTACTGCAAGGGACTATCTGATGCCATTAATTCTGTGTCCCTCCAGGTCCAGGCTGCAGAGGTTCCATCAGCACAAGACTTGTGCCATGACCTGAGTCCAGGGGACTGGGTTTTGGTGAAAAAGCATGTCAGGAAGAACTGCTTAGACGTGCGTTGGCGAGGACCATTTCAAGTCATACTTGTTACGAACACTGCAGTGAAGTGTGGAGGCCTGCCAAATTGGATACACGCTTCACACACTCGAAGAGTGCCAACACCTCTAGAAGAAACAGCTCCTCTCTCGGATGAGAATCCAGCGAAAAGCGGAGAAGCTATAGAGGGGGAAAGCCAAGCTGTAGAGGTGATTGAAGAGGCGGAGACTGTGACGGAACAGGTCGATGAAGGTCAAGACATTAGTGAGACCGAAGTCGCCTCAGGAGAAGAAAGTAACTGGGAGATTGAATCAGATACTGAACAAGCTGAGAGTGACCAAGAGACAAGTCCAGGAACGAGGAGCAGGAGGACAAGGAGTGACGAAGCTAGTTGGCCAGAGAGAAGAAGGAGGCCAAGCTTAAAGGCACAACAGGAGAAAACTCTTGTCCCGATCGCTGAAGATTCAGATCAAGAAGAGGAAACTACAGACTCAGGAACGGAGAGTCCAAGAAGATCGAGAAGGGTACGTGTGCCCTGCAGAAGGTACGCCACCCCAGAGTGGACTTATCTAGCAGATGTCTTGGGGACAGAAATCTGGGAGAGTGAAGAACGTGAAAGTAATCGATCTCGATCCATTTGTGGCAGTGGAGATATGGATGTTGACTCCTGGACTCGAGACTGAGGGATTACTGACTTTCACACTTCCCATACCCCCATACTTGAGTCAGATTAAAGATTTAGTGCTAAACAGATTACAATTTCCAACATTTGGTCAACAAATTCCGGAAGAAGAAGAGAAAGTCATTCGTTTTGAATTATTGGAACTTGTTGCAAGAGCTGCAGGTACAAGAATAATTGTTGATGTATAAAGACTTTTGTATATAAGTTATAAAGAAGAAGATAACCTAGCGCCGAGTGGAAAGAAGAATAAAATTAGGGATTACATTTAGAGGACGGAGAAGGGTTAGGGTTGTCTGTTGTTAAAAATAAAGAGACATTGTTGCGAAAAAGAGACTTTGTTGATAAAGAGCACTTTACAAACTGAGAAGAAAACAAAGCAAGCAAAGACTGAAAAGAGAACTTTTTCGCAAAAGAAGGAGTTACGCTGTTTCTGACAACATGGAGAACGGCAACCCAAACAGAAAGGCAAGATGCATAATAGGTACACTTATAGCAGTAGTAATCTTTCTTATAATTACAGTAGTGCCAATATCATACACAATAGGACATGAAGCAGATAAAGAAATAGCAGATGTAAAGCCTGTAACGACTTTGAAACCTGCTCTTGATGTGAAGAAAGAGGAGAGCAATGTTATACGTGAAAAGGCGTTACTGGCAGATGAAGCTCGTAGATTACATGTAGACGAGTCACAGGGAAACTTTAGGTCAAACGCATATGCTAAACTGTTATACGAGTATATCGATGCCATGGAGGCCAAGGATTGCTATGTTTGTATGCAATTGCCGGCTTCTGTAGATGAGGGCATTAGATATCATCATCTCCCATTAACTTATGGGATAACATGTAGTTTACTGCTTAGTATATTTTATGGTAGAGAAGGATTTGAGTACTACTTTTCAAATTATGATTCGGTACTACCTGAAGTTCCGAATTATAAGCAAATGAATAAGTGGGACTATTACAAAAAGGAGGATAGACTAGCTAAATTCTTCCTTCCTTGGGATACATTAGATACATCATACGCACGCAGAAATAATTTGACTTGCAAAGTGTCAGAGATTGAGAAAAAGTTCATAGGACAAGTAGATGACCGATACAGAAGGCAGAAGATTCTAAAAATGTCAGGACAGTGGAAAACTGATTGGACCGAAGAAGAGAAGGCACATAAAAGGAAAGGTAGCAATGGTCCAATAGCATTGGATAGAACGCAGAAAGGAAAGTTATGTTTAACTCGAAGCAAGACATATTATGAGAGTGTATTTGTAGGTGAAGTAAATTGCGAACATTCTTTTCGATTAGAGTACTATACGAAGGATTTCATGAAGGAGATGCAAGTGATTCCTAATGTATATTTTGTATGTGGAAGAAATGCCTATGTAAAACTGCCTGACAATTGGTATGGTTCGTGTTACTTGGCAATTGTCTTCCCCAAAATATATCATGCAAAAGATTTAGCGATTATAGAAGGAAAGGCTTCGATAAGAACGAAAAGAGAAGTAGGGGATGCAGAAGTAGTAGGAGACGTATTTGGAGCGATGTTTCCTATGTTAGGTTTAATACTTAACGATGTTAAGATCAGGAGACTAGCTACAGTCGTAGATAGATTATCTGCAAGTACTGCAAGGTCATTAATGCTAATAGAAGGTGAGATGCAATCGATTAGAGCAATGGTTCTTCAGAATCGACTTGCTCTTGATGTGCTATTAGCCAAAGAAGGCGGAGTTTGCAAGGCTTTGAAGGTCCAGGAATGTTGTACTTATATTCCTGATAATTCAAAACCACTTGAGAAGGTCATAAGAAACATTACACAAATTCATCAAGAAATCGAAGATTTGTCAAAAATAAATGTTTGGGAAAAAGTAGGTCACGGAGTAGGAAAGGTTGGAAGTTGGTTTGCCAACCTTGGTAAAAGTATAGTATGGTACATATTAAAACCTGTATTAATAGTATTAATTTGTATAATCACATTGTTAGGATTAGTAAAACTATATAAATGGTATAGGACGAACCGGTTACAAAGGTCTATGAGAGAACAAGAAAGGAGATTAGCTGCTTTACAAGATCAACAGTATAAAAGCTTGAGAGCACTTGAAATGATGAAAAGAGGGAATGATGTAACTAGTTCGGTGTAAAGGTGCTATTCAAATTGCATTTAGTGATGACTCCTAAAAGTCATCAAAGGGGGGAACTGAGAGAGCGCAATTTGAATAAAACGTATATCCGAGTCATATTTAGAAGTATATCGTATAAACGTAGGAATAAAATGTATATCGTAACGTGAAGTTGACTCTTATAGCATAAAGTTAACAGACGTAACCAAAGTAATATAGGAAATGTAATTGTATTCACTTTGGAATGCATTAGATTTAGAAGGCCCGTATACGTAATGGGCTAATGTAGAAATGTGTAGAAATGCTCATGAACAGAAGAACGTGCAAAGTGAAATTCATGTATGTATGTAACTATAAATGCAGAAACGGCGAGAAATGTAACATGGAGAAATGTGCAGAGAGCATACACATAACGTTGTAACAAATGAGAATATAAAATTATATTCTACGCAATTTGTATTCTAGGTAAAATGTATTCACATACAAGCAAAGTATTTGCTAAATGCGTTCGTATATAAATGTATGTTAAAGGTTATACTGTGTAGAAGAAGTTTGTAGGAATGTTAGAAGAGTTTTAGGTCATTTGTGATTATAACCTGACTGACCAAGGGTTCGCAGGAGTGTAGTCCGCTGTTGGTAATTTAGTGGGCTCACAGGAGTCGTGAATAGCCTTCACTTGAAGGTGCGAGCCGAAGAGTCTAGTTTTTGTTAGATTTAAGGTGACAAATGTCGAACGAAGTTTATTGCCTAAACATGAGAGGAGACGATTGGAATTTGAGTCTTGTTTTGAAATGACCATTCACAGGACCAAATGAGGTTAAAGTACAGCCGTAAAGAATAGAAGTTCTGATAAAGTGGTAGATTTTGCTCCGAAAGTGTCAAAGGTAAAGTTGAATGAAGTCACCAGCAAGAAGACGAAGATGGCGGCTAAGGAGAAAGGTCAACTTAACGGACGACGCGAAGAGACGAAGCCATGGAAAAAGCTAGAAAATGACATCATGGGGGAAAGTCCGTGGTGGGCGTCGAAGGGGCGTTCCACCCACACTGTGATTGTGTATTTTAGGGACAGCACCCCGGGGAGAAGATAGCGAATTGTTCAGAGCGAAGGCAAGCAAGAGAGCAGATGACTTGAGCAGATGCGCTGAGAGAGATCAGAGCGCAAGGGAGCAGTAGGCCGAGGACCCTTAGAAGAGCGGATGGGTAGGCAGAGAGGGTACTGCTTCTTAAACTTAAGTTACCTTTAGAGGCTAAGAGAGTTTGAACTTCTTAGGGAGTCAAACTGCTGACACCTTTTTAGGGTTCTAGAAACTTGCGAAGTAGGGATGTCACCTAGTATAGAGTAGGGACAGATTTAACTTGATTATTTTTTCTCTTTCTGTAGATGACGCAGAAGAACCACTTCATATCGATGCTTTTTAATTTGCTGATTTTGGAACTGACTTTAATTGTATTCGTTTGTAGACTGAGGTTCTTTAGGGAATATATGTTCCTATTAGTTCCTGTATATTTGATGAATTTGATCCTGAGAGGATTGTATATGCAACTTTTCTTAATTTTATATTAAACCTTTTAAACTTTATCAGTTGTAAGTGGTTCTTCAGAGTGGCGTCAGTTAATGGGGTTTATCTAAACATATGTGGGGTTGTCTTTTACTCAATGACAGATAAAGATCGATCCAAAATTATCGAATGAGATAAGTTATCAAATTGATCATAAAAGATATTAAAATCTCATTCCCCGCACCAGTTTAGGAACACTACAAAACCAGACCACTAGAATGTGCGTTAAGATCTGTAAAAGGACAACTCTGTCTTCTCTGAAATCTCTTGCTGGCTTGCATTCAAGATAAAAATCAATGCGTCTCTGCACAGTGCAAAAAAGTTCTGGGAAGAAGGTACAATATAAGTATGAAAGTTAGATTCAAGCTACATCCCAGCTAGCACCTTTCATTCATCAGCTGGTAAATTGGGTCACTAACGTTAAATTATTGTGATTATGCACAGAGGCGAGTGCCAGCTAGTATTTAGGGTGAAGGATTAAGGCTGTGAAATGCCATCACCCCTTTTTTTGAACCCAACAATGCGAATTTCAGAAAACTCCTGAAGAGTTTTCAAATTCACTTTAGGCCTTTCAATCTACAGGGACCACAACTCTAGAATATATTAGTTATGGACCCTTACCTACCTGATTTATCATTGTTTCTATATACAACTATATAAAATCACAGCCTATGAGAAAATATAAATTGCAGTAGTAATCTATAGTAATGGTCTTGGGGTGAGAATGTGCTCTGCATGGTGTGCATTCATTTTTTCCCGCCCTGAGGTCCTGACTGCACACATTTGGAATCCTATTGCTTGATTTTGGCCCTAGCCTCATATTAATTTTAGCATGTGCGTAGAAGCCTAAACCTGTTCCTTGAAATGGTTGATGTCCTAGATCAGTGTGAAACTTGAACAGGTGCATTAAGAGTGCTCTCATTTCACTGACAGTAGGTTAATGCCCTTGTAATGGGTTGAGCACAATTAAATATTCAATCAATCATTTGTAAAGTGCACTACATACCCGTGAGGATCTGAAGGTGCTGAGGGAGGGGGGCTACTGATCAAACAACCAGGTCTTGAGTATCCTCCTGAAGGTCAGCAGGTCTTGGGTCTGTTGTAGGCTCAGTGGGAGCGTGTTCCACCAGTGGTTGTTCTTCAGATGCGCGGGACGGTGGTGAGTGAGAGGTCGGCGGAGCGTATCTGGTGGTTGGGGATGTAGAAGGAGAGCCGTCTGTTGAGGTAGGCTGGGCCGGTCTTGTGAAGTGCCTAGTGTGCATGGGTGAGGAGCTTGAAGGATATCCTCTTGTTGACTGGGAGCCAGTGCAGGTTTCTCAGGTGGGGGTAATGTGGCTGTGGCGTGGTACGTCGAGGATCAGTCATGCTGAGGCGTTTTGGATGCGTTGTAGTCGTTTTATGAGCTCCCAAGTAGAGGGCGTTTCTGTAGTCGAGTCTGCTGCTGACAAGGGCCTGGGTGATTGTCTTTCTTGTATATGTTGGGATCCATCTGTAGATCTTGCGGAGCATGCAGAGGGTGTTGAATCAGGAGGAGGAGACGGCGTTGACTTGCTTGGTCATTGAAAGCGTTGAGTCAAGGATGAGTCCCAAGTTGTGTGCATGGTCGGTGGATGTCGGGCTGCCCCCAGTGCCATCGGCCACCAGGATTCATCCCAGGCTGAGGAGTTGGCCCCGAGGATGAGGACCTCCGTCTTGTCAGAGTTAATCTTCAGATGGCTAGTCTTCATCCAGTCGGCGTCGGCGACGGCCTTCATTCCTTCGTGGAGGTTGGCTTTGGCAATGATGGGGTCCTTGGAGAGGGAGATAATCAGCAGAGTGTCGTCGGCGTAGATTATGCTGAGGTCGTGGAGGTTGGCTTTGGCAATGATGGGGTCCTTGGAGAGGGAGAGGATCAGCTGAGTGTCATCGGCGTAGATTATGCTGAGATTGTGCTGTCGGGCTACGTGTGCGAGCGCAGCCATGAAAATGTTGAACAGCGTTGGGCTGAGGGAGGATTTCTGGGGTATGCCGCAGATGATCTCGGAGGCTTTGGAATGGAATGGGGGAGGTGGACACTCTGGGTTCTGCCGGAGAGAAAGGAGGTGGTCCAATCCAGAGCCTTGTCTCGGATCCCTGCGGCGTGGAGGCATGTGAGTAGTGTGCTGTGGCAGACGGAGTTGAAGGCTGCAGAGAGGTCGAGGAGGATGAGTGCTGCGGTCTCGCCATTGTCCATTGTCCAGCAGGGTCCTCCTCCAATGTCCCCATTGGAGGAGGTTGTTATCCCGTTCGGAGTGAGCATCGTCAGCTATGCCGACGACACTCAGTTAGTGGTGTCCCTTTCTCATCCGAAACAACAACCTGTGGACCTTTACAACTGTCTGACGCAGATACAAGGATGGATGAATAGATCGTCTCTGAAACTCAACGGCTCAAAGACTGACATTCTCTTCCTTGGCCAGAAGGGACCCACTTCACTTCATAACATCTGGCCACCCTGTTTAGGCCCGATCCCAGATCCGAAACCTGAGGTAAAAAGCCTGGGTGTCTGGCTCGATAAGGAATTATCTTTTGCAACACAGGCAAAAAAGGTAGCCGGTACGTGTTTTGGACTGCTCAGGTCAATTCGAAAGATCCTGCCCCTACTCCCCCACAACTCTCAAAAACTGCTGATCCAAGGACTGATTCTTTCTAGGCTCGACTTTAGTAATTCCATCTACTTAGGGGCCCCAGAGGCAACCCTGAATAAACTACAAAGGGTCCAAAATGCAGCTGCCCGGATCCTTACTAACACCCCGGCCAGAGCCTCAGCCAAACCAGCGCTGAAGTGTCTCCATTGGCTTCCGGTCAGAGAACGTGTGATGTTCAAGGCCCTCTGCCTAGCACACAGATTGCTCCAAAACAATGGTCCCCCAAGCCTAAAAAAATTTATCAAACCATACAAAGCCCCTAGATCCCTCCGCTCCGACCAGGAACACCTCATTGTCACCCCCAGAATTAAGAAGGCCCGAACAGGAGGAAGACGTTTCTCGGTTCACACCGCACGTCTCTGGAACGCCTTACCGCACTACCTGAGAACCGAATCCAACTACCTACGGTTCAGGAAGCAATTGAAAACCCACCTCTTCCCCTAAACTGTCTCTCCCCTTCCCTTGCTGACTCCTAGATGTACTGATTTTAGCGCTGGGATACTTACGGGTGACTACGCGCTCTATAAAATTAAATAAAAATTAAAATTAAAATTAAAAAAAATGTCATCAGTGGCGGCGACGAGGGCAGTCTCAGTGCTGTGGTTGCTGCAGAACCCTGACTGGGAAGGGACCAGGGTTCTGTTTTCTTCAAGGTATCGGGTTAGCTGCCTGTTGACGGTTTTCTCAATGACCTTGGCCAGGAAGGGGAGCAGAGAGATTGGCCGGAAGTTATTGAGGTCTCTTAGGTCTGCCTTAGGTTTTTGAGTAGGGCATTGATCTTCGCGTGTTTCTAGATGTCTGGGAAGGTCGCGATCTCGAGGGAGAGATTGATGACGTTGTGCAGGTGGAGTGCAATGGAGGTGCAGTCTTTGAAGTAGGTCCTCTTGGCCGCCCTGATGAGGTGGTGGTGGTTGTGGATGGCGTCCTTGTGTGCTGCGTGGCTGTTCGGAGTTTGTTCACTGTTCCATTTCTTCTCTAGTTTCCGGCAGGCTTGATTGGAGGCTAGAAGTTCTGGGGTGAATCAGCTGGCCCTCTTGCTAGTGTCTCTGTGAGGGGGTTTCTTCAGCAGGGCGAGGGTGTTGGCGCAGTCCTCAATCCAGCATCTGAGGCTGTGGACAGCGTCGTCGGTGTTGGAGGGTTCCGTGGGTGGGCTGAGAGCGAGGTTTGCATGTAGTTGGTCTTTGGTGATTTTGCTCCAGCAGCCACAGGGGATCTGTTGGGAGTGTTGGGCTTCTGGAAGGCGAAGTGGATGCAGTGGTTTTCGGTCCAGAGGAGTTCAGTGGTGTGGCTGACGGAGACGTGCAGGCTTGAGGAGAAGACGGGGTCGAGCCTGTGGCCGGCGGAGTGGGTGGGCCTTGTGACGAGTTGCTTCAGTACGAGGTTGGCGAAGTTTTCGATCAGTCTTGTGGAGTTGTTGTCGTTGTTCTCAAGGTGAAAGTTCAGGTCTCTGAGGAGGATGTAGTCAGTGGAGGTCAGGGCGTGCATGCTGATCAAGTCGGCGATGGAGTCGCTGAACGGGGGGCAGGGTCCGGGGGGTCGGTAGACGAGGGTGTCTCTGCGGTTGGAGTTAGGGTCTGTGTGGATCTGGAAATGCATGTATTCGGCGGTGCTGAGCACGTCGTTGATGCTAGTCGAGACCCTAATACTGTTCTTGTGGACGATTGCGATTCCTCCTCCGACTCGGTTGATGTGGTCTCTACGGGTGATCTCGTAGTCGTCTGGGATGGCAATGGTGATGTCGGGTGCGGAGGAGTCATTAAAGCAGGTCTATGTCAGGAATGCGACGTCCGGGGATATTGTGAAGGGGTCGTGTGTGCGTTTCGGGGCAGCCTTGAAGCAGGTGTGGCTCCGTCCGGAGTTGAGAGCATGCAGAGTGCTGGCGTCGTAGTGGCGGCAGTCGTGGTGGTGGGTGCGGGGCCAGGGGTTCTGGCGCTGGGTGCGTTCCAGGCACGGACGGGGCTGACAGGCTTGCCTTAGGTGCACCTTTGGCGTGCCAGCGGTGCAGCAGCGCATCTGCCTGCATATATGGAGAGGTGGAAGGGAGGAGCAGCTGTGAGGTGGGAGGTGGGGGCAGCAAATGGGCAGTGGGTCGTCGGGGGGCGGGCCGCAGGGGAAGCAGCGGTGAGGGACAAAGAAGGTAAGAGAAGGAAAAAGAGGGATAAAATAGAGGGAAAAGCAAGTGGCACAGAAGGCAAAAGGGCACAACAACGAGTGGAACAGAAGGCAACAGGGGCCCAAAAAACGAGTAGAACAGAAGGCAAAAGGGGCACAAAAACAAGGGAAAAATGATTGGCACAGAGGGCAGAAGGGCACAAAAAACGAATGGAACAGAGGGCAGAAGGGCACAAAAAACGAGTGGAACAGAAGGCAAAGGGGGCACAAAAACAAGGAAAAAACGAGTTGCACAGAGAAGTCAGAAGGGCACAAAAAACGAGTGGAACAAAAGGCAAAAGGGGCACAAAAACGAAGGGAAAAAACGAGTGGCACAGAAGGCAGATGGGCGCAAAAAAAGAGTGGAACAGAAGGCAAAAGGGGCACAAAAACAAGAGAAAAATTAGTGGCACTGACGGTAAAAGGGCACAGAAATACCAGAAAAACGAGTGGCACAGAGGCAAAATACAGAACACAGAAATACAGGGACAGCTAAGAACAGAAGGCAGAACGGGCAGAAAGGCACGGGGCAGCAAGGGGAACAGAAGGGAAAACCAGACAGAGACAGAGAGGCAGCGAGGGGTACAGAAGGAAAGACCGGGCAGAGAGAGCTAGGGGTCAGCGAGTGGAACAGAGGGAAGAAAAAGTGGCACGGACCACGTACAGGCAGCGGGGAAGACAGACAACAGCAGTCACAGACAGAACAATGAAAATACAGGCAATACAATAAAAGCAATGAAGCGGAGGATGAACAAACCTACCTACGGCCTACCACTGGCCACCAGGGATGAGGCGCAGGTGGTAGCCTGCGGGTGGTGGAGGGCCTCGAACTTCCTCAGCAGCGGCAGCTGGGGCAGGGAGACACAGGCGGTGCTCTGCGGAGGGGGAGCGACCTACCTGGTGGGGTCACGGGTCGCTCTCCTCACCACGCAGCGGCCGGCATATATGGGGAGGGGGGAGTAGCTGGGAGGCGGGAGGCGGGGCAACGAATGGGCAGTGGGCAGTATGGGGGGTGGGGCCGCAGGGGACGCAGCGGCGGGGGCAGTGAGGGACGATGAGGGAACAGAAGAAAAAAGGGGCACAAAATCGAGGGGAAAACAAGTGGAACAGAAGGCAAAAGGTCCACAAAAACGAGGGAAAAACAAGTGGCACAGAGGGCAGAAGGGCACAAAAAACGAGTGGAACAGAGGGCAGGAGGGCACAAAAAATGAGTGGAAAAGAAGGCAAACGGGGCACAAAAACAAGGGAAAAACGAGTGGCACAGAGGGCAGAAGGGCACAAAAAACAAGTGGAACAGAGGGCAGAAGGGCACAAAAAACGAGTAGAACAGAAGGCAAAAGGGGCACAAAAACGAGGGGAAAAACGAGTGGCACAGAAGGCAGACGGGCACAAAAAAGGAGTGGCACAGAAGAAAAAGGGTGCAAAAACGAGTGGCACAGAAATTAGGGAAAAACAAGTGGCATAGAGGGCAGAAGGGCAGAAAAAATCGAGTGGGACAGAGGGCAGAAGGGCACAAAAAACAAGTGGAACAGAATGCAAAAGGGGCACAAAAACAAGGGGAAAACGAGTGGCACAGAGGGCAGAAGGTCAGAAAATAGCGAGTGGAACAGTGGGCAGAAGGGCACCAAAAACGAATGGAACAGAAGGCAAAAGGGGCACAAAAACAAGGGAAAAACGAGTGGCACAGAAGTCAGAAGGGCAAAAAAAACGAGTTGAACAGAAGGCAGAGGGGGCACAAAAATTAGGGGAAATGAGTGGCAAAGAGGGCAGAAGGGAACAAAAAAATTAGGGGAACAAAGGGCAGAAGGGCACAAAAAACAAGTGGAATAGAAGGCAAAAGGGGCACAAAAACGAGGGAAAAAATGAGTGGCACAGAAGGCAAAAGGGCACAAAAAATGAGTAGAACAGAAGACAAAAGGGGCACGAAAATGAGGGGAAAACGAGTGGCACAGAAGGCAAAAGGGCACAGAAATACCGGTAAAACAAGTGGCACAGAGGTAAAATACAAAACACAGAAATACAGGGGCAGCTAAGAACAGAAGGCAGAACGGGAAGAGAGGCACGGGGACTGCGAGGGGAACAGAAGAGAAAACTGGGCAGAGACTCAGGGCAGCGAGGGGAACAGAAGGGAAAACCGGGCAGAGACACTGTGGCAGCGAGGGATACAGGTACAATGATAAGCATACCATGCGACGTGAATTCAAAGTTGTGACCAGAACTTTTCATCTGTGTCTTTAGAGGGGGGCCAGGCTACACATTTAAAGTTTCATTTCTATGTGCTATCCCAGAAACTAGTATTAACATCCTTGTGTGTGTTGTACATATTGGTTATGTAGCCTCTGTGTACATGCATTGTGCGCATGAGGAAATAAGAGAACTGGAGGCCTGTGGGATACATTTTAGGTGCCCAAGGCCAGACCATGTGCAAAATATGTAAGTGAGGTTGTTTTCCCAGACAGTTAAAGTGTATTGATGACATTCCTGAAGCTGGAGGGAGATTACCTAGACACTGCGGGCATATTTACAACAAAATGACAGAGCACAGAGCTGCACTAAGTTTGGCAGCACTGCGTTATGAAAAACACAGGAATGCACCATATTTACAAGAATACGGTGCACCCCTGTGTTTTCCCTAGCACTAGCATTAAAATTAGCTGCCTGGTGCCAATGTATGCATGAAAGGGAAACAAATTTACAAGGCATGAAAAGTCACGCAGTGTAAGATCACTTTACATGGCCTTGTAAATATGAGGAAGCCCATTGTGCTGCTGGTGCATCAATAAAAGTGATGCACCAGTAGAGCAACTGGCCTGTAAATAAACCCCTCTGTTGGTAAACGTGAAAGGAAATTGATTGGTGAGGCCACCGGTTAGACTTGCCATCCATGGCGTGCTATTCTCTTATACCATTTTGCCTTCACTCCTCTACTTTTGCTGAACTCATTCTTGCTAGCATTAGGACTATGTTCACTTTATCCCTACTAACCAGTGGGAAAGTGGTTGTGCTCTCTCCCTTAAACATGGTCAAATTAGTATACACCTAATTGGCAAATTTAATTTACTTATAAGTTCTTATTAACAGGTTCTACATGTAACCAGGGACTGTAAACTAAATGCTACATCTGGGCTGAAGCACCCATTGTGCCATCAACTAAAGTGGCACTGTAAAACATGTCTCAGACGGCCTTCCAGTGCAGCTTTTGGTGCAGTATTAAACAACCATTACGACCTGGCAAAACAAACCTTTTACCAAGCCTAAAACGTCCTTTTTAATACTTATAAGTCATCCCTAAGGAAGACCTTACAGGCTAGGGCAGGACGCCGGGTATTCAAAATGTAGGATATGTATGTTTATGTTTTACATGTCGTGACAGTGAAAAACTCCTAAAGTTGGTTTTTACAGTAGCAAAGCTATCTCTTTCATAAACTAGTACTGGATTACCATATTACACTTAAAATGTGACAACTTCAGTTTGGGAACAGGTGCGGAAATGCTTTTTCCACTCATTTGAATTTTACTTTAGAATCATCTTTAAAGGCAAATTCAGATTTTAAGCTACCATTCTGAAAAAAATCTGAATTAAAGATACTAATGTAAAACGGCCACTTTTAGAAAGCTCACAAAAATTGATGGATAAAATGCTTGGATTTATCTCACCCATTGGTAAAATACTAAGGCTGTATCCCAATCCATTGTTATTCTGAACACCATGCCACCACCGTTTGGACTTACTCATATGCAAATCAGGGTTGACCCTGCTTCAATGGAAAAGTCGAACCCAAACTGACAGGCCAGGTCTGACCTGAATCAGAATACAAGCAACACAGGACCAGTTTTTCCCTAATTATGACTCATCACCCAGGTATAGCTTGGTTCCAGTGACACAGTGTACATGGAAGCCATGTATGGGCATACCTGTGACATTTAGGGTGACACACTAAAGTATTCAATAAAGTGATGGATGGAATGTTTGTACTAATCTCAGCCAATGGTAATTATTTGGGGTCGCATCATCATCCAAAATTATTTTTTCACCATGCAACCTCAGTTTGGACCTAGCCATATGCAAATCATTCTTGACCCTGCTCCAGTGGGAAAAGAGCAGTCTGAATTGCCAGGTCAAGTTCTCCCTTAATCAGAACACAAGCAACCCAGGACCAGTTTCGCCCTCTTCAGGGCTCAACAGCCAGGTATAGCTTGGGTCCAGTGGCACAGAGTGCTCAAGACTCATGTGAGGGTATGCCCGTCCACACTTCCTTACCAGACACTGTGGTGAGAATCCAGAGTGTTTCTGAACTGTGATAAATTGAGCACATTCAGGATTCTAAAGGGGGATAATATACAGTAAAGGGGGTTAATCTGCAACTGAGCCATTTTAAATGGTGCCATGGAAAATACTACCACAGAAGAGAATTGTCTAGACCACAGAAAAATTGAAAGGACTTGGGTAGCTGATCAAGACACAGGGTGTTGGGCTAACTAGCCCAACACCCTGTTCAATAAAGTGTGTCTTCTCAATATTACATGTGCAGTATTAAATTTTGGTGAGTAACAAGCACTTCACTTTTCATTCTAAAATTAAAGCTCCGGATTGTGCAATCAGTTTTTTTGCTGCTGTGCGGTTGTTGAGTTCTGATCTCGAGCACCCCCACCCTACCTTCAGCAGAAGCCTGTGAATGCTTGCCACTGCTACCACCGACAGTTAAGTGCTGAAGGAGTTGTACTTTGCCCAGACTGTAGAGCCATAGTAGGACAGATCCTGGAACGTCAAAGGCATACGCCCTCAAACTCTGCAGTCTAGGCCAAGTTGCCCCTGATTGTCCCATGTCCTGACATATTTCGTGAATGATGAATCGTGGAAGAGAGGAAATGATGTGCAAAGGAGGTGCTCAATAGTTTCAAATTTTTTATTTCCATGTAACAAGATGGATTGTAATAATGACTGTAATTTTCCTTTGTTTGAATGTCAGAAGTTTAATTATACCTTTTCTATGTCTATTCAGGCGGTGCAAGGGGTGTATTTCCCTCTTGACACATCAAAATGGAGCCAGACGTGTACATGTGCAATACATTTGAGAATTAAGAATTTCAAATAAAAAACATTTTGTACATACAGCCAATGAATGCTGCTGCATCTTCGATATTTTATGCTTGGACACTATGGAAACACTAAGGGGTCTATTTGGATGGTGGGGGGATTGCCACCGTATGGCTGTGGTGATCCTCCCGCCATTTCCGTCCGCCCGCCATATTACGATGGCGGTGGGGACCCAGGCAGATGGAATGACCGTCCACCAGTTTTCCGCCGGTAGGCAATCCCCCCGATTGCCCCCGGGGCGGAAAAGACATACAAATGCACAACATGCCCTTTTAACAATGAGGTGGGTGCTGAATACAGCAGTGACCACCACAATTTTAAATATACAGGATGCGACTGCCATGGTGGCGGTCGCATCCTAATAGGCATAGCAGGACCGCCGCACCTCTTGCGGTCGGTCCCGTTTACTGTTACTGTGGCGGGCAGACATTGTTCGCCCGCCCGCCATCGTAATAGGCCCCTTAATGTTACATTTTTGAGCTGCAGCAAAACTAGGATGATTAACAATATTATTTGTTTCATAGAGTTAGTGCAAGTAGGATCAATTTTCACCATTGCTCATTTGGGCCATAGGCAAATGTTATATGATTTCTGTAAAGCATAAAAAAAAGAAAACCTACCATCAACACATTTAGGGCCAGATGTAGGTAATCCCTGTTTACCAACTCTTAAATACCGAATCATACCGATTCGGTATTTAAGAACAGGTAAATGGGATGTAGGTAATTTTTCGTTAAAAATTACCGAATCTGTAACTTTCGCTAATTTCCGAATCGGTATTTACCGATTTGGTAATTGCCATTCATTCATATGGGCCTGGAGGAATACCACTGCAGCTACACATACACAATAAAAACACAAACGCGTGTTCCTGGTTTGGTTTGTAAACTGGTTGAAGAATTCAAACCACTCTAAGGGCCAAATGTAGGTCACCCAATACCGATTCGGTAAAAGGGGGAAACATTGAAGGGTGGCAGGGTGTCACTTTGACACCCTGTTGCACCCCTCAATTGTGTATGGGCATGTATGTCTGCAATATGGCACTGTTGGAAAAGCAAAAAAAATGCTTTTTCAAATGTTTTCATTATTTACCACCAACTTCTAGTTGGTGGTAAATAACGAATCC